>NW_026777474.1:300000-390875 GCF_028023285.1 Balaenoptera ricei | reverse complement strand
TTTTCTGTGTGACTTATTTCACTTAGAATCGTCGTAGCTAAAGCCACTCATCATGCTGCTACTAGCCTTATGACATTGATTTCATGGCTGAGGGATATTCCATTGTACATAAGGACCACCACTTCTTTATCCATTTTTCTCTTTCCTGGGATATTTAAGGTGTCACGAAGTGGAGGTTCTTGTCAACAGAGCAGCCCCAAACTTTGGGGTGCCTGTGTCTTGCTGATTTTTAGTTTTCCCAATTTATACGCCCATGAGTGGAAGTGCCCTATGCGCTCTAAGCTGTGTTTTTTCGATGTTTCAGGACACACCGTACACTTCTCCAGAGTGGCTGTTGGCAATTTACATCCCGCCCATCAGCGTAGCAAGGCTCCCATTTCTCCATGGCCTGTTCTGCATTTCTGGTTTTGACACTTTTTTCCGCATGGCCCTTTTGACCGATGGGAAGCGAGACTTCTTTGTAGCGCCGATTTGCCTTTCCAGGTTGCTTGGTTGGCCAAAAAGGGCGTATGCGTTTTTTCCTGAATATATTCAGGAAAAAACGCATACGCCCTTTTTGGCCAAGGGCATCATTGTCGACGTTTTGCCGCTTTTCATGTGCTTTAAAGGCGATTCGAATCGACCTCCTGAAATCTGTTTCCTGCAATTCTGCCTTGCTTTCAGATCCTCTTCGTTGCCTTCCCTCAATATATTTGTGGACGAGAGTTATCATTTATAACTCTGCAGGTTTGTGAATTGCAGTGCCCCTGAGCTCCATTTTTCAACTCGCTTTTTTGGGAGCTGGCCGCAAAAGCGCAGGATCGCCTCAGGCCCTATTCTGCTTCCGGGCGGCAGGCTGAGCCTGTGGTTAATTCTTCTTCCTGATGGGAAAATAGAGTGACCTGTGCCTGTCCCAACACCTAGAGCTAGTCTCTCATTGGCTCCCCCTCTTCCCGTTCATCCTCAGGACAAATTGCAAGCTGTACGGAACGGGAGGTTAAAGGTGCTGATTCTCCAAGGAGGGAGATTGCTAGTAAAGCGGCTGGAATGGCGAACCCGAGCACAAGGAGATGAGAAATGAGGTGCGTTTTAGAAACCTTTCCCGATCACACGGTGTACCACCTTCTGGGTTTCTCATGCATGTTTTCGAGGTAGGAAGATGCCCTTGAACCTGGAGATTTGGGACCCATGGGATGGGTAACAGGCAGTATTACTTTAAAGGCTCTGCGTTTGCTCCCCCAACCTCACCAAACCTCTCAGCCCCGAGAGTGTCCACCCTTATGTCTCCTCCAGCTGTGGGTCTAGATATGGTCAATCCAGGTTGCATCACAGCCCCTGAACGAATTTTGTAAGAATTTCTCTCTCTTTCACTGTCTTTGTTTCACGGGTTTTTAAAAGGAATTTATTTTTATAATGGGGTTTAGCTGCTTTTCACGGCTGTGTTTCTGCCGCTTTACAGCCACTTGACTCACTTCCAGAGAGATATCAATACATAGGTTTTAAGATTCTTACTAGTCAGATATATTCTTGTGCGGTGAATAGGGGGTGTTGAGTCCAGTTCACTGAGCAAGGAGTAGGTCTTTCTATTACATATTGGGTTTATGGAACGGTATCTGAGCTCATTTGAAACCCTTGTTTTATGCATCACCCCACCCCACCTTTCCCGTTAAGCAGCCATAGTGTGTTTTGTAAACGTGTGACTCTGTTCTGTTTTGTAATTCAGTTCAAGTGTAGCGGTTTTTACATTCCCTCTATAAGTGATAGCTTATGATAAGTGTCTTTTTCTGTGTGACTTATTTCACTTAGATTCGTCGTAGCTAAAGCCACTCATCATGCTGCTACTAGCCTTATGACATTGATTTCATGGCTGAGGGATATTCCATTGTACATAAGGACCACCACTTCTTTATCCATTTTTCTCTTTCCTGGGATATTTAAGGTGTCACGAAGTGGAGGTTCTTGTCAACAGAGCAGCCCCAAACTTTGGGGTGCCTGTGTCTTGCTGATTTTTAGTTTTCCCAATTTATACGCCCATGAGTGGAAGTGCCCTATGCGCTCTAAGCTGTGTTTTTTCGATGTTTCAGGACACACCGTACACTTCTCCAGAGTGGCTGTTGGCAATTTACATCCCGCCCACCAGCGTAGCAAGGCTTCCATTTCTCCATGGCCTGTTCTGCATTTCTGGTTTTGACACTTTTTTCCGCATGGCCCTTTTGACCGATGGGAAGCGAGACTTCTTTGTAGCGCTGATTTGCCTTTCCAGGTTGCTTGGTTGGCCAAAAAGGGCGTATGCGTTTTTTCCTGAATATATTCAGGAAAAAACGCATACGCCCTTTTTGGCCAAGGGCATCATTGTCGACGTTTTGCCGCTTTTCATGTGCTTTAAAGGCGATTCGAATCGACCTCCTGAAATCTGTTTCCTGCAATTCTGCCTTGCTTTCAGATCCTCTTCGTTGCCTTCCCTCAATATATTTGTGGACGAGAGTTATCATTTATAACTCTGCAGGTTTGTGAATTGCAGTGCCCCTGAGCTCCATTTTTCAACTCGCTTTTTTGGGAGCTGGCCGCAAAAGCGCAGGATTGCCTCAGGCCCTATTCTCCTTCCGGGCGGCAGGCTGAGCCTGTGGTTAATTCTTCTTCCTGATGGGAAAATAGAGTGACCTGTGCCTGTCCCAACACCTAGAGCTAGTCTCTCATTGGCTCCCCCTCTTCCCGTTCATCCTCAGGACAAATTGCAAGCTGTACGGAACGGGAGGTTAAAGGTGCTGATTCTCCAAGGAGGGAGATTGCTAGTAAAGCGGCTGGAATGGCGAACCCGAGCACAAGGAGATGAGAAATGAGGTGCGTTTTAGAAACCTTTCCCGATCACACGGTGTACCACCTTCTGGGTTTCTCATGCATGTTTTCGAGGTAGGAAGATGCCCTTGAACCTGGAGATTTGGGACCCATGGGATGGGTAACAGGCAGTATTACTTTAAAGGCTCTGCGTTTGCTCCCCCAACCTCACCAAACCTCTCAGCCCCGAGAGTGTCCTCCCTTATGTCTCATCCAGCTGTGGGTCTAGATATGGTCAATCCAGGTTGCATCACAGCCCCTGAACGAATTTTGTAAGAATTTCTCTCTCTTTCACTGTCTTTGTTTCACGGGTTTTTAAAAGGAATTTATTTTTATAATGGGGTTTAGCTGTTTTTCACGGCTGTGTTTATGCGGCTTTACAGCCATTGACTCACTTCCAGAGAGATATCAATACATAGGTTTTAAGATTCTTACTAGTCAGATATATTCTTGTGCGGTGAATAGGGGGTGTTGAGTCCAGTTCACTGAGCAAGGAGTAGGTCTTTCTATTACATATTGGGTTTATGGAACGGTATCTGAGCTCATTTGAAACCCTTGTTTTATGCATCACCCCACCCCACCTTTCCCGTTAAGCAGCCATAGTGTGTTTTGTAAACGTGTGACTCTGTTCTGTTTTGTAATTCAGTTCAAGTGTAGCGGTTTTTACATTCCCTCTATAAGTGATAGCTTATGATAAGTGTCTTTTTCTGTGTGACTTATTTCACTTAGAATCGTCGTAGCTAAAGCCACTCATCATGCTGCTACTAGCCTTATGACATTGATTTCATGGCTGAGGGATATTCCATTGTACATAAGGACCACCACTTCTTTATCCATTTTTCTCTTTCCTGGGATATTTAAGGTGTCACGAAGTGGAGGTTCTTGTCAACAGAGCAGCCCCAAACTTTGGGGTGCCTGTGTCTTGCTGATTTTTAGTTTTCCCAATTTATACGCCCATGAGTGGAAGTGCCCTATGCGCTCTAAGCTGTGTTTTTTCGATGTTTCAGGACACACCGTACACTTCTCCAGAGTGGCTGTTGGCAATTTACATCCCGCCCATCAGCGTAGCAAGGCTCCCATTTCTCCATGGCCTGTTCTGCATTTCTGGTTTTGACACTTTTTTCCGCATGGCCCTTTTGACCGATGGGAAGCGAGACTTCTTTGTAGCGCCGATTTGCCTTTCCAGGTTGCTTGGTTGGCCAAAAAGGGCGTATGCGTTTTTTCCTGAATATATTCAGGAAAAAACGCATACGCCCTTTTTGGCCAAGGGCATCATTGTCGACGTTTTGCCGCTTTTCATGTGCTTTAAAGGCGATTCGAATCGACCTCCTGAAATCTGTTTCCTGCAATTCTGCCTTGCTTTCAGATCCTCTTCGTTGCCTTCCCTCAATATATTTGTGGACGAGAGTTATCATTTATAACTCTGCAGGTTTGTGAATTGCAGTGCCCCTGAGCTCCATTTTTCAACTCGCTTTTTTGGGAGCTGGCCGCAAAAGCGCAGGATCGCCTCAGGCCCTATTCTGCTTCCGGGCGGCAGGCTGAGCCTGTGGTTAATTCTTCTTCCTGATGGGAAAATAGAGTGACCTGTGCCTGTCCCAACACCTAGAGCTAGTCTCTCATTGGCTCCCCCTCTTCCCGTTCATCCTCAGGACAAATTGCAAGCTGTACGGAACGGGAGGTTAAAGGTGCTGATTCTCCAAGGAGGGAGATTGCTAGTAAAGCGGCTGGAATGGCGAACCCGAGCACAAGGAGATGAGAAATGAGGTGCGTTTTAGAAACCTTTCCCGATCACACGGTGTACCACCTTCTGGGTTTCTCATGCATGTTTTCGAGGTAGGAAGATGCCCTTGAACCTGGAGATTTGGGACCCATGGGATGGGTAACAGGCAGTATTACTTTAAAGGCTCTGCGTTTGCTCCCCCAACCTCACCAAACCTCTCAGCCCCGAGAGTGTCCACCCTTATGTCTCCTCCAGCTGTGGGTCTAGATATGGTCAATCCAGGTTGCATCACAGCCCCTGAACGAATTTTGTAAGAATTTCTCTCTCTTTCACTGTCTTTGTTTCACGGGTTTTTAAAAGGAATTTATTTTTATAATGGGGTTTAGCTGCTTTTCACGGCTGTGTTTCTGCCGCTTTACAGCCACTTGACTCACTTCCAGAGAGATATCAATACATAGGTTTTAAGATTCTTACTAGTCAGATATATTCTTGTGCGGTGAATAGGGGGTGTTGAGTCCAGTTCACTGAGCAAGGAGTAGGTCTTTCTATTACATATTGGGTTTATGGAACGGTATCTGAGCTCATTTGAAACCCTTGTTTTATGCATCACCCCACCCCACCTTTCCCGTTAAGCAGCCATAGTGTGTTTTGTAAACGTGTGACTCTGTTCTGTTTTGTAATTCAGTTCAAGTGTAGCGGTTTTTACATTCCCTCTATAAGTGATAGCTTATGATAAGTGTCTTTTTCTGTGTGACTTATTTCACTTAGATTCGTCGTAGCTAAAGCCACTCATCATGCTGCTACTAGCCTTATGACATTGATTTCATGGCTGAGGGATATTCCATTGTACATAAGGACCACCACTTCTTTATCCATTTTTCTCTTTCCTGGGATATTTAAGGTGTCACGAAGTGGAGGTTCTTGTCAACAGAGCAGCCCCAAACTTTGGGGTGCCTGTGTCTTGCTGATTTTTAGTTTTCCCAATTTATACGCCCATGAGTGGAAGTGCCCTATGCGCTCTAAGCTGTGTTTTTTCGATGTTTCAGGACACACCGTACACTTCTCCAGAGTGGCTGTTGGCAATTTACATCCCGCCCACCAGCGTAGCAAGGCTTCCATTTCTCCATGGCCTGTTCTGCATTTCTGGTTTTGACACTTTTTTCCGCATGGCCCTTTTGACCGATGGGAAGCGAGACTTCTTTGTAGCGCTGATTTGCCTTTCCAGGTTGCTTGGTTGGCCAAAAAGGGCGTATGCGTTTTTTCCTGAATATATTCAGGAAAAAACGCATACGCCCTTTTTGGCCAAGGGCATCATTGTCGACGTTTTGCCGCTTTTCATGTGCTTTAAAGGCGATTCGAATCGACCTCCTGAAATCTGTTTCCTGCAATTCTGCCTTGCTTTCAGATCCTCTTCGTTGCCTTCCCTCAATATATTTGTGGACGAGAGTTATCATTTATAACTCTGCAGGTTTGTGAATTGCAGTGCCCCTGAGCTCCATTTTTCAACTCGCTTTTTTGGGAGCTGGCCGCAAAAGCGCAGGATTGCCTCAGGCCCTATTCTGCTTCTGGGCGGCAGGCTGAGCCTGTGGTTAATTCTTCTTCCTGATGGGAAAATAGAGTGACCTGTGCCTGTCCCAACCCCTAGAGCTAGTCTCTCATTGGCTCCCCCTCTTCCCGTTCATCCTCAGGACAAATTGCAAGCTGTACGGAACGGGAGGTTAAAGGTGCTGATTCTCCAAGGAGGGAGATTGCTAGTAAAGCGGCTGGAATGGCGAACCCGAGCACAAGGAGATGAGAAATGAGGTGCGTTTTAGAAACCTTTCCCGATCACACGGTGTACCACCTTCTGGGTTTCTCATGCATGTTTTCGAGGTAGGAAGATGCCCTTGAACCTGGAGATTTGGGACCCATGGGATGGGTAACAGGCAGTATTACTTTAAAGGCTCTGCGTTTGCTCCCCCAACCTCACCAAACCTCTCAGCCCCGAGAGTGTCCACCCTTATGTCTCCTCCAGCTGTGGGTCTAGATATGGTCAATCCAGGTTGCATCACAGCCCCTGAACGAATTTTGTAAGAATTTCTCTCTCTTTCACTGTCTTTGTTTCACGGGTTTTTAAAAGTAATTTATTTTTATAATGGGGTTTAGCTGTTTTTCACGGCTGTGTTTATGCGGCTTTACAGCCACTTGACTCACTTCCAGAGAGATATCAATACATAGGTTTTAAGATTCTTACTAGTCAGATATATTCTTGTGCGGTGAATAGGGGGTGTTGAGTCCAGTTCACTGAGCAAGGAGTAGGTCTTTCTATTACATATTGGGTTTATGGAACGGTATCTGAGCTCATTTGAAACCCTTGTTTTATGCATCACCCCACCCCACCTTTCCCGTTAAGCAGCCATAGTGTGTTTTGTAAACGTGTGACTCTGTTCTGTTTTGTAATTCAGTTCAAGTGTAGCGGTTTTTACATTCCCTCTATAAGTGATAGCTTATGATAAGTGTCTTTTTCTGTGTGACTTATTTCACTTAGATTCGTCGTAGCTAAAGCCACTCATCATGCTGCTACTAGCCTTATGACATTGATTTCATGGCTGAGGGATATTCCATTGTACATAAGGACCACCACTTCTTTATCCATTTTTCTCTTTCCTGGGATATTTAAGGTGTCACGAAGTGGAGGTTCTTGTCAACAGAGCAGCCCCAAACTTTGGGGTGCCTGTGTCTTGCTGATTTTTAGTTTTCCCAATTTATACGCCCATGAGTGGAAGTGCCCTATGCGCTCTAAGCTGTGTTTTTTCGATGTTTCAGGACACACCGTACACTTCTCCAGAGTGGCTGTTGGCAATTTACATCCCGCCCACCAGCGTAGCAAGGCTTCCATTTCTCCATGGCCTGTTCTGCATTTCTGGTTTTGACACTTTTTTCCGCATGGCCCTTTTGACCGATGGGAAGCGAGACTTCTTTGTAGCGCTGATTTGCCTTTCCAGGTTGCTTGGTTGGCCAAAAAGGGCGTATGCGTTTTTTCCTGAATATATTCAGGAAAAAACGCATACGCCCTTTTTGGCCAAGGGCATCATTGTCGACGTTTTGCCGCTTTTCATGTGCTTTAAAGGCGATTCGAATCGACCTCCTGAAATCTGTTTCCTGCAATTCTGCCTTGCTTTCAGATCCTCTTCGTTGCCTTCCCTCAATATATTTGTGGACGAGAGTTATCATTTATAACTCTGCAGGTTTGTGAATTGCAGTGCCCCTGAGCTCCATTTTTCAACTCGCTTTTTTGGGAGCTGGCCGCAAAAGCGCAGGATTGCCTCAGGCCCTATTCTGCTTCCGGGCGGCAGGCTGAGCCTGTGGTTAATTCTTCTTCCTGATGGGAAAATAGAGTGACCTGTGCCTGTCCCAACACCTAGAGCTAGTCTCTCATTGGCTCCCCCTCTTCCCGTTCATCCTCAGGACAAATTGCAAGCTGTACGGAACGGGAGGTTAAAGGTGCTGATTCTCCAAGGAGGGAGATTGCTAGTAAAGCGGCTGGAATGGCGAACCCGAGCACAAGGAGATGAGAAATGAGGTGCGTTTTAGAAACCTTTCCCGATCACACGGTGTACCACCTTCTGGGTTTCTCATGCATGTTTTCGAGGTAGGAAGATGCCCTTGAACCTGGAGATTTGGGACCCATGGGATGGGTAACAGGCAGTATTATTTTAAAGGCTCTGCGTTTGCTCCCCCAACCTCACCAAACCTCTCAGCCCCGAGAGTGTCCACCCTTATGTCTCATCCAGCTGTGGGTCTAGATATGGTCAATCCAGGTTGCATCACAGCCCCTGAACGAATTTTGTAAGAAATTCTCTCTCTTTCACTGTCTTTGTTTCACGGGTTTTTAAAAGTAATTTATTTTTATAATGGGGTTTAGCTGTTTTTCACGGCTGTGTTTATGCGGCTTTACAGCCACTTGACTCAATTCCAGAGAGATATCAATACATAGGTTTTAAGATTCTTACTAGTCAGATATATTCTTGTGCGGTGAATAGGGGGTGTTGAGTCCAGTTCACTGAGCAAGGAGTAGGTCTTTCTATTACATATTGGGTTTATGGAACGGTATCTGAGCTCATTTGAAACCCTTGTTTTATGCATCACCCCACCCCACCTTTCCCGTTAAGCAGCCATAGTGTGTTTTGTAAACGTGTGACTCTGTTCTGTTTTGTAATTCAGTTCAAGTGTAGCGGTTTTTACATTCCCTCTATAAGTGATAGCTTATGATAAGTGTCTTTTTCTGTGTGACTTATTTCACTTAGAATCGTCGTAGCTAAAGCCACTCATCATGCTGCTACTAGCCTTATGACATTGATTTCATGGCTGAGGGATATTCCATTGTACATAAGGACCACCACTTCTTTATCCATTTTTCTCTTTCCTGGGATATTTAAGGTGTCACGAAGTGGAGGTTCTTGTCAACAGAGCAGCCCCAAACTTTGGGGTGCCTGTGTCTTGCTGATTTTTAGTTTTCCCAATTTATACGCCCATGAGTGGAAGTGCCCTATGCGCTCTAAGCTGTGTTTTTTCGATGTTTCAGGACACACCGTACACTTCTCCAGAGTGGCTGTTGGCAATTTACATCCCGCCCATCAGCGTAGCAAGGCTCCCATTTCTCCATGGCCTGTTCTGCATTTCTGGTTTTGACACTTTTTTCCGCATGGCCCTTTTGACCGATGGGAAGCGAGACTTCTTTGTAGCGCTGATTTGCCTTTCCAGGTTGCTTGGTTGGCCAAAAAGGGCGTATGCGTTTTTTCCTGAATATATTCAGGAAAAAACGCATACGCCCTTTTTGGCCAAGGGCATCATTGTCGACGTTTTGCCGCTTTTCATGTGCTTTAAAGGCGATTCGAATCGACCTCCTGAAATCTGTTTCCTGCAATTCTGCCTTGCTTTCAGATCCTCTTCGTTGCCTTCCCTCAATATATTTGTGGACGAGAGTTATCATTTATAACTCTGCAGGTTTGTGAATTGCAGTGCCCCTGAGCTCCATTTTTCAACTCGCTTTTTTGGGAGCTGGCCGCAAAAGCGCAGGATTGCCTCAGGCCCTATTCTGCTTCCGGGCGGCAGGCTGAGCCTGTGGTTAATTCTTCTTCCTGATGGGAAAATAGAGTGACCTGTGCCTGTCCCAACACCTAGAGCTAGTCTCTCATTGGCTCCCCCTCTTCCCGTTCATCCTCAGGACAAATTGCAAGCTGTACGGAACGGGAGGTTAAAGGTGCTGATTCTCCAAGGAGGGAGATTGCTAGTAAAGCGGCTGGAATGGCGAACCCGAGCACAAGGAGATGAGAAATGAGGTGCGTTTTAGAAACCTTTCCCGATCACACGGTGTACCACCTTCTGGGTTTCTCATGCATGTTTTCGAGGTAGGAAGATGCCCTTGAACCTGGAGATTTGGGACCCATGGGATGGGTAACAGGCAGTATTATTTTAAAGGCTCTGCGTTTGCTCCCCCAACCTCACCAAACCTCTCAGCCCCGAGAGTGTCCACCCTTATGTCTCATCCAGCTGTGGGTCTAGATATGGTCAATCCAGGTTGCATCACAGCCCCTGAACGAATTTTGTAAGAAATTCTCTCTCTTTCACTGTCTTTGTTTCACGGGTTTTTAAAAGTAATTTATTTTTATAATGGGGTTTAGCTGTTTTTCACGGCTGTGTTTATGCGGCTTTACAGCCACTTGACTCAATTCCAGAGAGATATCAATACATAGGTTTTAAGATTCTTACTAGTCAGATATATTCTTGTGCGGTGAATAGGGGGTGTTGAGTCCAGTTCACTGAGCAAGGAGTAGGTCTTTCTATTACATATTGGGTTTATGGAACGGTATCTGAGCTCATTTGAAACCCTTGTTTTATGCATCACCCCACCCCACCTTTCCCGTTAAGCAGCCATAGTGTGTTTTGTAAACGTGTGACTCTGTTCTGTTTTGTAATTCAGTTCAAGTGTAGCGGTTTTTACATTCCCTCTATAAGTGATAGCTTATGATAAGTGTCTTTTTCTGTGTGACTTATTTCACTTAGAATCGTCGTAGCTAAAGCCACTCATCATGCTGCTACTAGCCTTATGACATTGATTTCATGGCTGAGGGATATTCCATTGTACATAAGGACCACCACTTCTTTATCCATTTTTCTCTTTCCTGGGATATTTAAGGTGTCACGAAGTGGAGGTTCTTGTCAACAGAGCAGCCCCAAACTTTGGGGTGCCTGTGTCTTGCTGATTTTTAGTTTTCCCAATTTATACGCCCATGAGTGGAAGTGCCCTATGCGCTCTAAGCTGTGTTTTTTCGATGTTTCAGGACACACCGTACACTTCTCCAGAGTGGCTGTTGGCAATTTACATCCCGCCCATCAGCGTAGCAAGGCTCCCATTTCTCCATGGCCTGTTCTGCATTTCTGGTTTTGACACTTTTTTCCGCATGGCCCTTTTGACCGATGGGAAGCGAGACTTCTTTGTAGCGCCGATTTGCCTTTCCAGGTTGCTTGGTTGGCCAAAAAGGGCGTATGCGTTTTTTCCTGAATATATTCAGGAAAAAACGCATACGCCCTTTTTGGCCAAGGGCATCATTGTCGACGTTTTGCCGCTTTTCATGTGCTTTAAAGGCGATTCGAATCGACCTCCTGAAATCTGTTTCCTGCAATTCTGCCTTGCTTTCAGATCCTCTTCGGTGCCTTCCCTCAATATATTTGTGGACGAGAGTTATCATTTATAACTCTGCAGGTTTGTGAATTGCAGTGCCCCTGAGCTCCATTTTTCAACTCGCTTTTTTGGGAGCTGGCCGCAAAAGCGCAGGATCGCCTCAGGCCCTATTCTGCTTCCGGGCGGCAGGCTGAGCCTGTGGTTAATTCTTCTTCCTGATGGGAAAATAGAGTGACCTGTGCCTGTCCCAACACCTAGAGCTAGTCTCTCATTGGCTCCCCCTCTTCCCGTTCATCCTCAGGACAAATTGCAAGCTGTATGGAACGGGAGGTTAAAGGTGCTGATTCTCCAAGGAGGGAGATTGCTAGTAAAGCGGCTGGAATGGCGAACCCGAGCACAAGGAGATGAGAAATGAGGTGCGTTTTAGAAACCTTTCCCGATCACACGGTGTACCACCTTCTGGGTTTCTCATGCATGTTTTCGAGGTAGGAAGATGCCCTTGAACCTGGAGATTTGGGACCCATGGGATGGGTAACAGGCAGTATTACTTTAAAGGCTCTGCGTTTGCTCCCCCAACCTCACCAAACCTCTCAGCCCCGAGAGTGTCCACCCTTATGTCTCCTCCAGCTGTGGGTCTAGATATGGTCAATCCAGGTTGCATCACAGCCCCTGAACGAATTTTGTAAGAATTTCTCTCTCTTTCACTGTCTTTGTTTCACGGGTTTTTAAAAGGAATTTATTTTTATAATGGGGTTTAGCTGCTTTTCACGGCTGTGTTTCTGCCGCTTTACAGCCACTTGACTCACTTCCAGAGAGATATCAATACATAGGTTTTAAGATTCTTACTAGTCAGATATATTCTTGTGCGGTGAATAGGGGGTGTTGAGTCCAGTTCACTGAGCAAGGAGTAGGTCTTTCTATTACATATTGGGTTTATGGAACGGTATCTGAGCTCATTTGAAACCCTTGTTTTATGCATCACCCCACCCCACCTTTCCCGTTAAGCAGCCATAGTGTGTTTTGTAAACGTGTGACTCTGTTCTGTTTTGTAATTCAGTTCAAGTGTAGCGGTTTTTACATTCCCTCTATAAGTGATAGCTTATGATAAGTGTCTTTTTCTGTGTGACTTATTTCACTTAGAATCGTCGTAGCTAAAGCCACTCATCATGCTGCTACTAGCCTTATGACATTGATTTCATGGCTGAGGGATATTCCATTGTACATAAGGACCACCACTTCTTTATCCATTTTTCTCTTTCCTGGGATATTTAAGGTGTCACGAAGTGGAGGTTCTTGTCAACAGAGCAGCCCCAAACTTTGGGGTGCCTGTGTCTTGCTGATTTTTAGTTTTCCCAATTTATACGCCCATGAGTGGAAGTGCCCTATGCGCTCTAAGCTGTGTTTTTTCGATGTTTCAGGACACACCGTACACTTCTCCAGAGTGGCTGTTGGCAATTTACATCCCGCCCATCAGCGTAGCAAGGCTCCCATTTCTCCATGGCCTGTTCTGCATTTCTGGTTTTGACACTTTTTTCCGCATGGCCCTTTTGACCGATGGGAAGCGAGACTTCTTTGTAGCGCCGATTTGCCTTTCTAGGTTGCTTGGTTGGCCAAAAAGGGCGTATGCGTTTTTTCCTGAATATATTCAGGAAAAAACGCATACGCCCTTTTTGGCCAAGGGCATCATTGTCGACGTTTTGCCGCTTTTCATGTGCTTTAAAGGCGATTCGAATCGACCTCCTGAAATCTGTTTCCTGCAATTCTGCCTTGCTTTCAGATCCTCTTCGTTGCCTTCCCTCAATATATTTGTGGACGAGAGTTATCATTTATAACTCTGCAGGTTTGTGAATTGCAGTGCCCCTGAGCTCCATTTTTCAACTCGCTTTTTTGGGAGCTGGCCGCAAAAGCGCAGGATCGCCTCAGGCCCTATTCTGCTTCCAGGCGGCAGGCTGAGCCTGTGGTTAATTCTTCTTCCTGATGGGAAAATAGAGTGACCTGTGCCTGTCCCAACACCTAGAGCTAGTCTCTCATTGGCTCCCCCTCTTCCCGTTCATCCTCAGGACAAATTGCAAGCTGTACGGAACGGGAGGTTAAAGGTGCTGATTCTCCAAGGAGGGAGATTGCTAGTAAAGCGGCTGGAATGGCGAACCCGAGCACAAGGAGATGAGAAATGAGGTGCGTTTTAGAAACCTTTCCCGATCACACGGTGTACCACCTTCTGGGTTTCTCATGCATGTTTTCGAGGTAGGAAGATGCCCTTGAACCTGGAGATTTGGGACCCATGGGATGGGTAACAGGCAGTATTACTTTAAAGGCTCTGCGTTTGCTCCCCCAACCTCACCAAACCTCTCAGCCCCGAGAGTGTCCACCCTTATGTCTCCTCCAGCTGTGGGTCTAGATATGGTCAATCCAGGTTGCATCACAGCCCCTGAACGAATTTTGTAAGAATTTCTCTCTCTTTCACTGTCTTTGTTTCACGGGTTTTTAAAAGGAATTTATTTTTATAATGGGGTTTAGCTGCTTTTCACGGCTGTGTTTCTGCCGCTTTACAGCCACTTGACTCACTTCCAGAGAGATATCAATACATAGGTTTTAAGATTCTTACTAGTCAGATATATTCTTGTGCGGTGAATAGGGGGTGTTGAGTCCAGTTCACTGAGCAAGGAGTAGGTCTTTCTATTACATATTGGGTTTATGGAACGGTATCTGAGCTCATTTGAAACCCTTGTTTTATGCATCACCCCACCCCACCTTTCCCGTTAAGCAGCCATAGTGTGTTTTGTAAACGTGTGACTCTGTTCTGTTTTGTAATTCAGTTCAAGTGTAGCGGTTTTTACATTCCCTCTATAAGTGATAGCTTATGATAAGTGTCTTTTTCTGTGTGACTTATTTCACTTAGATTCGTCATAGCTAAAGCCACTCATCATGCTGCTACTAGCCTTATGACATTGATTTCATGGCTGAGGGATATTCCATTGTACATAAGGACCACCACTTCTTTATCCATTTTTCTCTTTCCTGGGATATTTAAGGTGTCACGAAGTGGAGGTTCTTGTCAACAGAGCAGCCCCAAACTTTGGGGTGCCTGTGTCTTGCTGATTTTTAGTTTTCCCAATTTATACGCCCATGAGTGGAAGTGCCCTATGCGCTCTAAGCTGTGTTTTTTCGATGTTTCAGGACACACCGTACACTTCTCCAGAGTGGCTGTTGGCAATTTACATCCCGCCCACCAGCGTAGCAAGGCTTCCATTTCTCCATGGCCTGTTCTGCATTTCTGGTTTTGACACTTTTTTCCGCATGGCCCTTTTGACCGATGGGAAGCGAGACTTCTTTGTAGCGCTGATTTGCCTTTCCAGGTTGCTTGGTTGGCCAAAAAGGGCGTATGCGTTTTTTCCTGAATATATTCAGGAAAAAACGCATACGCCCTTTTTGGCCAAGGGCATCATTGTCGACGTTTTGCCGCTTTTCATGTGCTTTAAAGGCGATTCGAATCGACCTCCTGAAATCTGTTTCCTGCAATTCTGCCTTGCTTTCAGATCCTCTTCGTTGCCTTCCCTCAATATATTTGTGGACGAGAGTTATCATTTATAACTCTGCAGGTTTGTGAATTGCAGTGCCCCTGAGCTCCATTTTTCAACTCGCTTTTTTGGGAGCTGGCCGCAAAAGCGCAGGATTGCCTCAGGCCCTATTCTGCTTCTGGGCGGCAGGCTGAGCCTGTGGTTAATTCTTCTTCCTGATGGGAAAATAGAGTGACCTGTGCCTGTCCCAACACCTAGAGCTAGTCTCTCATTGGCTCCCCCTCTTCCCGTTCATCCTCAGGACAAATTGCAAGCTGTACGGAACGGGAGGTTAAAGGTGCTGATTCTCCAAGGAGGGAGATTGCTAGTAAAGCGGCTGGAATGGCGAACCCGAGCACAAGGAGATGAGAAATGAGGTGCGTTTTAGAAACCTTTCCCGATCACACGGTGTACCACCTTCTGGGTTTCTCATGCATGTTTTCGAGGTAGGAAGATGCCCTTGAACCTGGAGATTTGGGACCCATGGGATGGGTAACAGGCAGTATTACTTTAAAGGCTCTGCGTTTGCTCCCCCAACCTCACCAAACCTCTCAGCCCCGAGAGTGTCCACCCTTATGTCTCATCCAGCTGTGGGTCTAGATATGGTCAATCCAGGTTGCATCACAGCCCCTGAACGAATTTTGTAAGAATTTCTCTCTCTTTCACTGTCTTTGTTTCACGGGTTTTTAAAAGGAATTTATTTTTATAATGGGGTTTAGCTGCTTTTCACGGCTGTGTTTCTGCCGCTTTACAGCCACTTGACTCACTTCCAGAGAGATATCAATACATAGGTTTTAAGATTCTTACTAGTCAGATATATTCTTGTGCGGTGAATAGGGGGTGTTGAGTCCAGTTCACTGAGCAAGGAGTAGGTCTTTCTATTACATATTGGGTTTATGGAACGGTATCTGAGCTCATTTGAAACCCTTGTTTTATGCATCACCCCACCCCACCTTTCCCGTTAAGCAGCCATAGTGTGTTTTGTAAACGTGTGACTCTGTTCTGTTTTGTAATTCAGTTCAAGTGTAGCGGTTTTTACATTCCCTCTATAAGTGATAGCTTATGATAAGTGTCTTTTTCTGTGTGACTTATTTCACTTAGATTCGTCGTAGCTAAAGCCACTCATCATGCTGCTACTAGCCTTATGACATTGATTTCATGGCTGAGGGATATTCCATTGTACATAAGGACCACCACTTCTTTATCCATTTTTCTCTTTCCTGGGATATTTAAGGTGTCACGAAGTGGAGGTTCTTGTCAACAGAGCAGCCCCAAACTTTGGGGTGCCTGTGTCTTGCTGATTTTTAGTTTTCCCAATTTATACGCCCATGAGTGGAAGTGCCCTATGCGCTCTAAGCTGTGTTTCTTCGATGTTTCAGGACACACCGTACACTTCTCCAGAGTGGCTGTTGGCAATTTACATCCCGCCCACCAGCGTAGCAAGGCTTCCATTTCTCCATGGCCTGTTCTGCATTTCTGGTTTTGACACTTTTTTCCGCATGGCCCTTTTGACCGATGGGAAGCGAGACTTCTTTGTAGCGCTGATTTGCCTTTCCAGGTTGCTTGGTTGGCCAAAAAGGGCGTATGCGTTTTTTCCTGAATATATTCAGGAAAAAACGCATACGCCCTTTTTGGCCAAGGGCATCATTGTCGACGTTTTGCCGCTTTTCATGTGCTTTAAAGGCGATTCGAATCGACCTCCTGAAATCTGTTTCCTGCAATTCTGCCTTGCTTTCAGATCCTCTTCGGTGCCTTCCCTCAATATATTTGTGGACGAGAGTTATCATTTATAACTCTGCAGGTTTGTGAATTGCAGTGCCCCTGAGCTCCATTTTTCAACTCGCTTTTTTGGGAGCTGGCCGCAAAAGCGCAGGATCGCCTCAGGCCCTATTCTGCTTCCGGGCGGCAGGCTGAGCCTGTGGTTAATTCTTCTTCCTGATGGGAAAATAGAGTGACCTGTGCCTGTCCCAACACCTAGAGCTAGTCTCTCATTGGCTCCCCCTCTTCCCGTTCATCCTCAGGACAAATTGCAAGCTGTACGGAACGGGAGGTTAAAGGTGCTGATTCTCCAAGGAGGGAGATTGCTAGTAAAGCGGCTGGAATGGCGAACCCGAGCACAAGGAGATGAGAAATGAGGTGCGTTTTAGAAACCTTTCCCGATCACACGGTGTACCACCTTCTGGGTTTCTCATGCATGTTTTCGAGGTAGGAAGATGCCCTTGAACCTGGAGATTTGGGACCCATGGGATGGGTAACAGGCAGTATTATTTTAAAGGCTCTGCGTTTGCTCCCCCAACCTCACCAAACCTCTCAGCCCCGAGAGTGTCCACCCTTATGTCTCATCCAGCTGTGGGTCTAGATATGGTCAATCCAGGTTGCATCACAGCCCCTGAACGAATTTTGTAAGAATTTCTCTCTCTTTCACTGTCTTTGTTTCACGGGTTTTTAAAAGGAATTTATTTTTATAATGGGGTTTAGCTGCTTTTCACGGCTGTGTTTCTGCCGCTTTACAGCCACTTGACTCACTTCCAGAGAGATATCAATACATAGGTTTTAAGATTCTTACTAGTCAGATATATTCTTGTGCGGTGAATAGGGGGTGTTGAGTCCAGTTCACTGAGCAAGGAGTAGGTCTTTCTATTACATATTGGGTTTATGGAACGGTATCTGAGCTCATTTGAAACCCTTGTTTTATGCATCACCCCACCCCACCTTTCCCGTTAAGAAGCCATAGTGTGTTTTGTAAACGTGTGACTCTGTTCTGTTTTGTAATTCAGTTCAAGTGTAGCGGTTTTTACATTCCCTCTATAAGTGATAGCTTATGATAAGTGTCTTTTTCTGTGTGACTTATTTCACTTAGAATCGTCGTAGCTAAAGCCACTCATCATGCTGCTACTAGCCTTATGACATTGATTTCATGGCTGAGGGATATTCCATTGTACATAAGGACCACCACTTCTTTATCCATTTTTCTCTTTCCTGGGATATTTAAGGTGTCACGAAGTGGAGGTTCTTGTCAACAGAGCAGCCCTAAACTTTGGGTTGCCTGTGTCTTGCTGATTTTTAGTTTTCCCAATTTATACGCCCATGAGTGGAAGTGCCCTATGCGCTCTAAGCTGTGTTTTTTCGATGTTTCAGGACACACCGTACACTTCTCCAGAGTGGCTGTTGGCAATTTACATCCCGCCCATCAGCGTAGCAAGGCTCCCATTTCTCCATGGCCTGTTCTGCATTTCTGGTTTTGACACTTTTTTCCGCATGGCCCTTTTGACCGATGGGAAGCGAGACTTCTTTGTAGCGCCGATTTGCCTTTCCAGGTTGCTTGGTTGGCCGAAAAGTGCGTATGCGTTTTTTTCCTGAATATATTCAGGAAAAAACGCATACGCCCTTTTTGGCCAAGGGCATCATTGTCGACGTTTTGCCGCTTTTCATGTGCTTTAAAGGCGATTCGAATCGACCTCCTGAAATCTGTTTCCTGCAATTCTGCCTTGCTTTCAGATCCTCTTCGGTGCCTTCCCTCAATATATTTGTGGACGAGAGTTATCATTTATAACTCTGCAGGTTTGTGAATTGCAGTGCCCCTGAGCTCCATTTTTCAACTCGCTTTTTTGGGAGCTGGCCACAAAAGCGCAGGATCGCCTCAGGCCCTATTCTGGTTCCGGGCGGCAGGCTGAGCCTGTGGTTAATTCTTCTTCCTGATGGGAAAATAGAGTGACCTGTGCCTGTCCCAACACCTAGAGCTAGTCTCTCATTGGCTCCCCCTCATCCCGTTCATCCTCAGGACAAATTGCAAGCTGTACGGAACGGGAGGTTAAAGGTGCTGATTCTCCAAGGAGGGAGATTGCTAGTAAAGCGGCTGGAATGGCGAACCCGAGCACAAGGAGATGAGAAATGAGGTGCGTTTTAGAAACCTTTCCCGATCACACGGTGTACCACCTTCTGGGTTTCTCATGCATGTTTTCGAGGTAGGAAGATGCCCTTGAACCTGGAGATTTGGGACCCATGGGATGGGTAACAGGCAGTATTACTTTAAAGGCTCTGCGTTTGCTCCCCCAACCTCACCAAACCTCTCAGCCCCGAGAGTGTCCACCCTTATGTCTCCTCCAGCTGTGGGTCTAGATATGGTCAATCCAGGTTGCATCACAGCCCCTGAACGAATTTTGTAAGAATTTCTCTCTCTTTCACTGTCTTTGTTTCACGGGTTTTTAAAAGGAATTTATTTTTATAATGGGGTTTAGCTGCTTTTCACGGCTGTGTTTCTGCCGCTTTACAGCCACTTGACTCACTTCCAGAGAGATATCAATACATAGGTTTTAAGATTCTTACTAGTCAGATATATTCTTGTGCGGTGAATAGGGGGTGTTGAGTCCAGTTCACTGAGCAAGGAGTAGGTCTTTCTATTACATATTGGGTTTATGGAACGGTATCTGAGCTCATTTGAAACCCTTGTTTTATGCATCACCCCACCCCACCTTTCCCGTTAAGCAGCCATAGTGTGTTTTGTAAACGTGTGACTCTGTTCTGTTTTGTAATTCAGTTCAAGTGTAGCGGTTTTTACATTCCCTCTATAAGTGATAGCTTATGATAAGTGTCTTTTTCTGTGTGACTTATTTCACTTAGAATCGTCGTAGCTAAAGCCACTCATCATGCTGCTACTAGCCTTATGACATTGATTTCATGGCTGAGGGATATTCCATTGTACATAAGGACCACCACTTCTTTATCCATTTTTCTCTTTCCTGGGATATTTAAGGTGTCACGAAGTGGAGGTTCTTGTCAACAGAGCAGCCCCAAACTTTGGGGTGCCTGTGTCTTGCTGATTTTTAGTTTTCCCAATTTATACGCCCATGAGTGGAAGTGCCCTATGCGCTCTAAGCTGTGTTTTTTCGATGTTTCAGGACACACCGTACACTTCTCCAGAGTGGCTGTTGGCAATTTACATCCCGCCCATCAGCGTAGCAAGGCTCCCATTTCTCCATGGCCTGTTCTGCATTTCTGGTTTTGACACTTTTTTCCGCATGGCCCTTTTGACCGATGGGAAGCGAGACTTCTTTGTAGCGCTGATTTGCCTTTCCAGGTTGCTTGGTTGGCCAAAAAGGGCGTATGCGTTTTTTTCCTGAATATATTCAGGATAAAACGCATACGCCCTTTTTGGCCAAGGGCATCATTGTTGACGTTTTGCCGCTTTTCATGTGCTTTAAAGGCGATTCGAATCGACCTCCTGAAATCTGTTTCCTGCAATTCTGCCTTGCTTTCAGATCCTCTTCGTTGCCTTCCCTCAATATATTTGTGGACGAGAGTTATCATTTATAACTCTGCAGGTTTGTGAATTGCAGTGCCCCTGAGCTCCATTTTTCAACTCGCTTTTTTGGGAGCTGGCCGCAAAAGCGCAGGATCGCCTCAGGCCCTATTCTGCTTCCGGGCGGCAGGCTGAGCCTGTGGTTAATTCTTCTTCCTGATGGGAAAATAGAGTGACCTGTGCCTGTCCCAACACCTAGAGCTAGTCTCTCATTGGCTCCCCCTCTTCCCGTTCATCCTCAGGACAAATTGCAAGCTGTACGGAACGGGAGGTTAAAGGTGCTGATTCTCCAAGGAGGGAGATTGCTAGTAAAGCGGCTGGAATGGCGAACCCGAGCACAAGGAGATGAGAAATGAGGTGCGTTGTAGAAACCTTTCCCGATCACACGGTGTACCACCTTCTGGGTTTCTCATGCATGTTTTCGAGGTAGGAAGATGCCCTTGAACCTGGAGATTTGGGACCCATGGGATGGGTAACAGGCAGTATTACTTTAAAGGCTCTGCGTTTGCTCCCCCAACCTCACCAAACCTCTCAGCCCCGAGAGTGTCCACCCTTATGTCTCCTCCAGCTGTGGGTCTAGATATGGTCAATCCAGGTTGCATCACAGCCCCTGAACGAATTTTGTAAGAATTTCTCTCTCTTTCACTGTCTTTGTTTCACGGGTTTTTAAAAGGAATTTATTTTTATAATGGGGTTTAGCTGCTTTTCACGGCTGTGTTTCTGCCGCTTTACAGCCACTTGACTCACTTCCAGAGAGATATCAATACATAGGTTTTAAGATTCTTACTAGTCAGATATATTCTTGTGCGGTGAATAGGGGGTGTTGAGTCCAGTTCACTGAGCAAGGAGTAGGTCTTTCTATTACATATTGGGTTTATGGAACGGTATCTGAGCTCATTTGAAACCCTTGTTTTATGCATCACCCCACCCCACCTTTCCCGTTAAGCAGCCATAGTGTGTTTTGTAAACGTGTGACTCTGTTCTGTTTTGTAATTCAGTTCAAGTGTAGCGGTTTTTACGTTCCCTCTATAAGTGATAGCTTATGATAAGTGTCTTTTTCTGTGTGACTTATTTCACTTAGAATCGTCGTAGCTAAAGCCACTCATCATGCTGCTACTAGCCTTATGACATTGATTTCATGGCTGAGGGATATTCCATTGTACATAAGGACCACCACTTCTTTATCCATTTTTCTCTTTCCTGGGATATTTAAGGTGTCACGAAGTGGAGGTTCTTGTCAACAGAGCAGCCCCAAACTTTGGGGTGCCTGTGTCTTGCTGATTTTTAGTTTTCCCAATTTATACGCCCATGAGTGGAAGTGCCCTATGCGCTCTAAGCTGTGTTTTTTCGATGTTTCAGGACACACCGTACACTTCTCCAGAGTGGCTGTTGGCAATTTACATCCCGCCCATCAGCGTAGCAAGGCTCCCATTTCTCCATGGCCTGTTCTGCATTTCTGGTTTTGACACTTTTTTCCGCATGGCCCTTTTGACCGATGGGAAGCGAGACTTCTTTGTAGCGCCGATTTGCCTTTCCAGGTTGCTTGGTTGGCCAAAAAGGGCGTATGCGTTTTTTCCTGAATATATTCAGGAAAAAACGCATACGCCCTTTTTGGCCAAGGGCATCATTGTCGACGTTTTGCCGCTTTTCATGTGCTTTAAAGGCGATTCGAATCGACCTCCTGAAATCTGTTTCCTGCAATTCTGCCTTGCTTTCAGATCCTCTTCGTTGCCTTCCCTCAATATATTTGTGGACGAGAGTTATCATTTATAACTCTGCAGGTTTGTGAATTGCAGTGCCCCTGAGCTCCATTTTTCAACTCGCTTTTTTGGGAGCTGGCCGCAAAAGCGCAGGATCGCCTCAGGCCCTATTCTGCTTCCGGGCGGCAGGCTGAGCCTGTGGTTAATTCTTCTTCCTGATGGGAAAATAGAGTGACCTGTGCCTGTCCCAACACCTAGAGCTAGTCTCTCATTGGCTCCCCCTCTTCCCGTTCATCCTCAGGACAAATTGCAAGCTGTACGGAACGGGAGGTTAAAGGTGCTGATTCTCCAAGGAGGGAGATTGCTAGTAAAGCGGCTGGAATGGCGAACCCGAGCACAAGGAGATGAGAAATGAGGTGCGTTTTAGAAACCTTTCCCGATCACACGGTGTACCACCTTCTGGGTTTCTCATGCATGTTTTCGAGGTAGGAAGATGCCCTTGAACCTGGAGATTTGGGACCCATGGGATGGGTAACAGGCAGTATTACTTTAAAGGCTCTGCGTTTGCTCCCCCAACCTCACCAAACCTCTCAGCCCCGAGAGTGTCCACCCTTATGTCTCATCCAGCTGTGGGTCTAGATATGGTCAATCCAGGTTGCATCACAGCCCCTGAACGAATTTTGTAAGAAATTCTCTCTCTTTCACTGTCTTTGTTTCACGGGTTTTTAAAAGTAATTTATTTTTATAATGGGGTTTAGCTGCTTTTCACGGCTGTGTTTCTGCCGCTTTACAGCCACTTGACTCACTTCCAGAGAGATATCAATACATAGGTTTTAAGATTCTTACTAGTCAGATATATTCTTGTGCGGTGAATAGGGGGTGTTGAGTCCAGTTCACTGAGCAAGGAGTAGGTCTTTCTATTACATATTGGGTTTATGGAACGGTATCTGAGCTCATTTGAAACCCTTGTTTTATGCATCACCCCACCCCACCTTTCCCGTTAAGCAGCCATAGTGTGTTTTGTAAACGTGTGACTCTGTTCTGTTTTGTAATTCAGTTCAAGTGTAGCGGTTTTTACATTCCCTCTATAAGTGATAGCTTATGATAAGTGTCTTTTTCTGTGTGACTTATTTCACTTAGAATCGTCGTAGCTAAAGCCACTCATCATGCTGCTACTAGCCTTATGACATTGATTTCATGGCTGAGGGATATTCCATTGTACATAAGGACCACCACTTCTTTATCCATTTTTCTCTTTCCTGGGATATTTAAGGTGTCACGAAGTGGAGGTTCTTGTCAACAGAGCAGCCCCAAACTTTGGGGTGCCTGTGTCTTGCTGATTTTTAGTTTTCCCAATTTATACGCCCATGAGTGGAAGTGCCCTATGCGCTCTAAGCTGTGTTTTTTCGATGTTTCAGGACACACCATACACTTCTCCAGAGTGGCTGTTGGCAATTTACATCCCGCCCATCAGCGTAGCAAGGCTCCCATTTCTCCATGGCCTGTTCTGCATTTCTGGTTTTGACACTTTTTTCCGCATGGCCCTTTTGACCGATGGGAAGCGAGACTTCTTTGTAGCGCTGATTTGCCTTTCCAGGTTGCTTGGTTGGCCAAAAAGGGCGTATGCGTTTTTTTCCTGAATATATTCAGGATAAAACGCATACGCCCTTTTTGGCCAAGGGCATCATTGTCGACGTTTTGCCGCTTTTCATGTGCTTTAAAGGCGATTCGAATCGACCTCCTGAAATCTGTTTCCTGCAATTCTGCCTTGCTTTCAGATCCTCTTCGTTGCCTTCCCTCAATATATTTGTGGACGAGAGTTATCATTTATAACTCTGCAGGTTTGTGAATTGCAGTGCCCCTGAGCTCCATTTTTCAACTCGCTTTTTTGGGAGCTGGCCGCAAAAGCGCAGGATCGCCTCAGGCCCTATTCTGCTTCCGGGCGGCAGGCTGAGCCTGTGGTTAATTCTTCTTCCTGATGGGAAAATAGAGTGACCTGTGCCTGTCCCAACACCTAGAGCTAGTCTCTCATTGGCTCCCCCTCTTCCCGTTCATCCTCAGGACAAATTGCAAGCTGTACGGAACGGGAGGTTAAAGGTGCTGATTCTCCAAGGAGGGAGATTGCTAGTAAAGCGGCTGGAATGGCGAACCCGAGCACAAGGAGATGAGAAATGAGGTGCGTTGTAGAAACCTTTCCCGATCACACGGTGTACCACCTTCTGGGTTTCTCATGCATGTTTTCGAGGTAGGAAGATGCCCTTGAACCTGGAGATTTGGGACCCATGGGATGGGTAACAGGCAGTATTACTTTAAAGGCTCTGCGTTTGCTCCCCCAACCTCACCAAACCTCTCAGCCCCGAGAGTGTCCACCCTTATGTCTCCTCCAGCTGTGGGTCTAGATATGGTCAATCCAGGTTGCATCACAGCCCCTGAACGAATTTTGTAAGAATTTCTCTCTCTTTCACTGTCTTTGTTTCACGGGTTTTTAAAAGGAATTTATTTTTATAATGGGGTTTAGCTGCTTTTCACGGCTGTGTTTTTGCCGCTTTACAGCCACTTGACTCACTTCCAGAGAGATATCAATACATAGGTTTTAAGATTCTTACTAGTCAGATATATTCTTGTGCGGTGAATAGGGGGTGTTGAGTCCAGTTCACTGAGCAAGGAGTAGGTCTTTCTATTACATATTGGGTTTATGGAACGGTATCTGAGCTCATTTGAAACCCTTGTTTTATGCATCACCCCACCCCACCTTTCCCGTTAAGAAGCCATAATGTGTTTTCTAAACGTGTGACTCTGTTCTGTCTTGTAATTCAGTTCAAGTGTAGCGGTTTTTACATTCCCTCTATAAGTGATAGCTTATAATAAGTGTGTTTTTCTGTGTGACTTATTTCACTTAGAATCGTCGTAGCTAAAGCCACTCATCATGCTGCTACTAGCCTTATGACATTGATTTCATGGCTGAGTGATATTCCATTGTACATAAGGACCACCACTTCTTTATCCATTTTTCTCTTTCCTGGGATATTTAAGGTGTCACGAAGTGGAGGTTCTTGTCAACAGAGCAGCCCCAAACTTTGGGGTGCCTGTGTCTTGCTGATTTTTAGTTTTCCCAATTTATACGCCCATGAGTGGAAGTGCCCTATGCGCTCTAAGCTGTGTTTTTTCGATGTTTCAGGACACACCGTACACTTCTCCAGAGTGGCTGTTGGCAATTTACATCCCGCCCATCAGCGTAGCAAGGCTCCCATTTCTCCATGGCCTGTTCTGCATTTCTGGTTTTGACACTTTTTTCCGCATGGCCCTTTTGACCGATGGGAAGCGAGACTTCTTTGTAGCGCCGATTTGCCTTTCCAGGTTGCTTGGTTGGCCAAAAAGGGCGTATGCGTTTTTTCCTGAATATATTCAGGAAAAAACGCATACGCCCTTTTTGGCCAAGGGCATCATTGTCGACGTTTTGCCGCTTTTCATGTGCTTTAAAGGCGATTCGAATCGACCTCCTGAAATCTGTTTCCTGCAATTCTGCCTTGCTTTCAGATCCTCTTCGTTGCCTTCCCTCAATATATTTGTGGACGAGAGTTATCATTTATAACTCTGCAGGTTTGTGAATTGCAGTGCCCCTGAGCTCCATTTTTCAACTCGCTTTTTTGGGAGCTGGCCGCAAAAGCGCAGGATTGCCTCAGGCCCTATTCTGCTTCCGGGCGGCAGGCTGAGCCTGTGGTTAATTCTTCTTCCTGATGGGAAAATAGAGTGACCTGTGCCTGTCCCAACACCTAGAGCTAGTCTCTCATTGGCTCCCCCTCTTCCCGTTCATCCTCAGGACAAATTGCAAGCTGTACGGAACGGGAGGTTAAAGGTGCTGATTCTCCAAGGAGGGAGATTGCTAGTAAAGCGGCTGGAATGGCGAACCCGAGCACAAGGAGATGAGAAATGAGGTGCGTTTTAGAAACCTTTCCCGATCACACGGTGTACCACCTTCTGGGTTTCTCATGCATGTTTTCGAGGTAGGAAGATGCCCTTGAACCTGGAGATTTGGGACCCATGGGATGGGTAACAGGCAGTATTACTTTAAAGGCTCTGCGTTTGCTCCCCCAACCTCACCAAACCTCTCAGCCCCGAGAGTGTCCACCCTTATGTCTCCTCCAGCTGTGGGTCTAGATATGGTCAATCCAGGTTGCATCACAGCCCCTGAACGAATTTTGTAAGAATTTCTCTCTCTTTCACTGTCTTTGTTTCACGGGTTTTTAAAAGGAATTTATTTTTATAATGGGGTTTAGCTGCTTTTCACGGCTGTGTTTCTGCCGCTTTACAGCCACTTGACTCACTTCCAGAGAGCTATCAATACATAGGTTTTAAGATTCTTACTAGTCAGATATATTCTTGTGCGGTGAATAGGGGGTGTTGAGTCCAGTTCACTGAGCAAGGAGTAGGTCTTTCTATTACATATTGGGTTTATGGAACGGTATCTGAGCTCATTTGAAACCCTTGTTTTATGCATCACCCCACCCCACCTTTCCCGTTAAGCAGCCATAGTGTGTTTTGTAAACGTGTGACTCTGTTCTGTTTTGTAATTCAGTTCAAGTGTAGCGGTTTTTACATTCCCTCTATAAGTGATAGCTTATGATAAGTGTCTTTTTCTGTGTGACTTATTTCACTTAGAATCGTCGTAGCTAAAGCCACTCATCATGCTGCTACTAGCCTTATGACATTGATTTCATGGCTGAGGGATATTCCATTGTACATAAGGACCACCACTTCTTTATCCATTTTTCTCTTTCCTGGGATATTTAAGGTGTCACGAAGTGGAGGTTCTTGTCAACAGAGCAGCCCCAAACTTTGGGGTGCCTGTGTCTTGCTGATTTTTAGTTTTCCCAATTTATACGCCCATGAGTGGAAGTGCCCTATGCGCTCTAAGCTGTGTTTTTTCGATGTTTCAGGACACACCGTACACTTCTCCAGAGTGGCTGTTGGCAATTTACATCCCGCCCATCAGCGTAGCAAGGCTCCCATTTCTCCATGGCCTGTTCTGCATTTCTGGTTTTGACACTTTTTTCCGCATGGCCCTTTTGACCGATGGGAAGCGAGACTTCTTTGTAGCGCCGATTTGCCTTTCCAGGTTGCTTGGTTGGCCAAAAAGGGCGTATGCGTTTTTTCCTGAATATATTCAGGAAAAAACGCATACGCCCTTTTTGGCCAAGGGCATCATTGTCGACGTTTTGCCGCTTTTCATGTGCTTTAAAGGCGATTCGAATCGACCTCCTGAAATCTGTTTCCTGCAATTCTGCCTTGCTTTCAGATCCTCTTCATTGCCTTCCCTCAATATATTTGTGGACGAGAGTTATCATTTATAACTCTGCAGGTTTGTGAATTGCAGTGCCCCTGAGCTCCATTTTTCAACTCGCTTTTTTGGGAGCTGGCCGCAAAAGCGCAGGATCGCCTCAGGCCCTATTCTGCTTCCGGGTGGCAGGCTGAGCCTGTGGTTAATTCTTCTTCCTGATGGGAAAATAGAGTGACCTGTGCCTGTCCCAACACCTAGAGCTAGTCTCTCATTGGCTCCCCCTCTTCCCGTTCATCCTCAGGACAAATTGCAAGCTGTACGGAACGGGAGGTTAAAGCTGCTGATTCTCCAAGGAGGGAGATTGCTAGTAAAGCGGCTGGAATGGCGAACCCGAGCACAAGGAGATGAGAAATGAGGTGCGTTTTAGAAACCTTTCCCGATCACACGGTGTACCACCTTCTGGGTTTCTCATGCATGTTTTCGAGGTAGGAAGATGCCCTTGAACCTGGAGATTTGGGACCCATGGGATGGGTAACAGGCAGTATTACTTTAAAGGCTCTGCGTTTGCTCCCCCAACCTCACCAAACCTCTCAGCCCCGAGAGTGTCCACCCTTATGTCTCATCCAGCTGTGGGTCTAGATATGGTCAATCCAGGTTGCATCACAGCCCCTGAACGAATTTTGTAAGAAATTCTCTCTCTTTCACTGTCTTTGTTTCACGGGTTTTTAAAAGTAATTTATTTTTATAATGGGGTTTAGCTGTTTTTCAGGGCTGTGTTTATGAGGCTTTACAGCCACTTGACTCACTTCCAGAGAGATATCAATACATAGGTTTTAAGATTCTTACTAGTCAGATATATTCTTGTGCGGTGAATAGGGGGTGTTGAGTCCAGTTCACTGAGCAAGGAGTAGGTCTTTCTATTACATATTGGGTTTATGGAACGGTATCTGAGCTCATTTGAAACCCTTGTTTTATGCATCACCCCACCCCACCTTTCCCGTTAAGCAGCCATAGTGTGTTTTGTAAACGTGTGACTCTGTTCTGTTTTGTAATTCAGTTCAAGTGTAGCGGTTTTTACATTCCCTCTATAAGTGATAGCTTATGATAAGTGTCTTTTTCTGTGTGACTTATTTCACTTAGAATCGTCGTAGCTAAAGCCACTCATCATGCTGCTACTAGCCTTATGACATTGATTTCATGGCTGAGGGATATTCCATTGTACATAAGGACCACCACTTCTTTATCCATTTTTCTCTTTCCTGGGATATTTAAGGTGTCACGAAGTGGAGGTTCTTGTCAACAGAGCAGCCCCAAACTTTGGGGTGCCTGTGTCTTGCTGATTTTTAGTTTTCCCAATTTATACGCCCATGAGTGGAAGTGCCCTATGCGCTCTAAGCTGTGTTTTTTCGATGTTTCAGGACACACCGTACACTTCTCCAGAGTGGCTGTTGGCAATTTACATCCCGCCCATCAGCGTAGCAAGGCTCCCATTTCTCCATGGCCTGTTCTGCATTTCTGGTTTTGACACTTTTTTCCGCATGGCCCTTTTGACCGATGGGAAGCGAGACTTCTTTGTAGCGCCGATTTGCCTTTCCAGGTTGCTTGGTTGGCCAAAAAGGGCGTATGCGTTTTTTCCTGAATATATTCAGGAAAAAACGCATACGCCCTTTTTGGCCAAGGGCATCATTGTCGACGTTTTGCCGCTTTTCATGTGCTTTAAAGGCGATTCGAATCGACCTCCTGAAATCTGTTTCCTGCAATTCTGCCTTGCTTTCAGATCCTCTTCATTGCCTTCCCTCAATATATTTGTGGACGAGAGTTATCATTTATAACTCTGCAGGTTTGTGAATTGCAGTGCCCCTGAGCTCCATTTTTCAACTCGCTTTTTTGGGAGCTGGCCGCAAAAGCGCAGGATCGCCTCAGGCCCTATTCTGCTTCCGGGTGGCAGGCTGAGCCTGTGGTTAATTCTTCTTCCTGATGGGAAAATAGAGTGACCTGTGCCTGTCCCAACACCTAGAGCTAGTCTCTCATTGGCTCCCCCTCTTCCCGTTCATCCTCAGGACAAATTGCAAGCTGTACGGAACGGGAGGTTAAAGCTGCTGATTCTCCAAGGAGGGAGATTGCTAGTAAAGCGGCTGGAATGGCGAACCCGAGCACAAGGAGATGAGAAATGAGGTGCGTTTTAGAAACCTTTCCCGATCACACGGTGTACCACCTTCTGGGTTTCTCATGCATGTTTTCGAGGTAGGAAGATGCCCTTGAACCTGGAGATTTGGGACCCATGGGATGGGTAACAGGCAGTATTACTTTAAAGGCTCTGCGTTTGCTCCCCCAACCTCACCAAACCTCTCAGCCCCGAGAGTGTCCACCCTTATGTCTCATCCAGCTGTGGGTCTAGATATGGTCAATCCAGGTTGCATCACAGCCCCTGAACGAATTTTGTAAGAAATTCTCTCTCTTTCACTGTCTTTGTTTCACGGGTTTTTAAAAGTAATTTATTTTTATAATGGGGTTTAGCTGTTTTTCAGGGCTGTGTTTATGAGGCTTTACAGCCACTTGACTCACTTCCAGAGAGATATCAATACATAGGTTTTAAGATTCTTACTAGTCAGATATATTCTTGTGCGGTGAATAGGGGGTGTTGAGTCCAGTTCACTGAGCAAGGAGTAGGTCTTTCTATTACATATTGGGTTTATGGAACGGTATCTGAGCTCATTTGAAACCCTTGTTTTATGCATCACCCCACCCCACCTTTCCCGTTAAGCAGCCATAGTGTGTTTTGTAAACGTGTGACTCTGTTCTGTTTTGTAATTCAGTTCAAGTGTAGCGGTTTTTACATTCCCTCTATAAGTGATAGCTTATGATAAGTGTCTTTTTCTGTGTGACTTATTTCACTTAGAATCGTCGTAGCTAAAGCCACTCATCATGCTGCTACTAGCCTTATGACATTGATTTCATGGCTGAGGGATATTCCATTGTACATAAGGACCACCACTTCTTTATCCATTTTTCTCTTTCCTGGGATATTTAAGGTGTCACGAAGTGGAGGTTCTTGTCAACAGAGCAGCCCCAAACTTTGGGGTGCCTGTGTCTTGCTGATTTTTAGTTTTCCCAATTTATACGCCCATGAGTGGAAGTGCCCTATGCGCTCTAAGCTGTGTTTTTTCGATGTTTCAGGACACACCGTACACTTCTCCAGAGTGGCTGTTGGCAATTTACATCCCGCCCATCAGCGTAGCAAGGCTCCCATTTCTCCATGGCCTGTTCTGCATTTCTGGTTTTGACACTTTTTTCCGCATGGCCCTTTTGACCGATGGGAAGCGAGACTTCTTTGTAGCGCCGATTTGCCTTTCCAGGTTGCTTGGTTGGCCAAAAAGGGCGTATGCGTTTTTTCCTGAATATATTCAGGAAAAAACGCATACGCCCTTTTTGGCCAAGGGCATCATTGTCGACGTTTTGCCGCTTTTCATGTGCTTTAAAGGCGATTCGAATCGACCTCCTGAAATCTGTTTCCTGCAATTCTGCCTTGCTTTCAGATCCTCTTCGTTGCCTTCCCTCAATATATTTGTGGACGAGAGTTATCATTTATAACTCTGCAGGTTTGTGAATTGCAGTGCCCCTGAGCTCCATTTTTCAACTCGCTTTTTTGGGAGCTGGCCGCAAAAGCGCAGGATCGCCTCAGGCCCTATTCTGCTTCCGGGCGGCAGGCTGAGCCTGTGGTTAATTCTTCTTCCTGATGGGAAAATAGAGTGACCTGTGCCTGTCCCAACACCTAGAGCTAGTCTCTCATTGGCTCCCCCTCTTCCCGTTCATCCTCAGGACAAATTGCAAGCTGTACGGAACGGGAGGTTAAAGGTGCTGATTCTCCAAGGAGGGAGATTGCTAGTAAAGCGGCTGGAATGGCGAACCCGAGCACAAGGAGATGAGAAATGAGGTGCGTTTTAGAAACCTTTCCCGATCACACGGTGTACCACCTTCTGGGTTTCTCATGCATGTTTTCGAGGTAGGAAGATGCCCTTGAACCTGGAGATTTGGGACCCATGGGATGGGTAACAGGCAGTATTACTTTAAAGGCTCTGCGTTTGCTCCCCCAACCTCACCAAACCTCTCAGCCCCGAGAGTGTCCACCCTTATGTCTCCTCCAGCTGTGGGTCTAGATATGGTCAATCCAGGTTGCATCACAGCCCCTGAACGAATTTTGTAAGAATTTCTCTCTCTTTCACTGTCTTTGTTTCACGGGTTTTTAAAAGGAATTTATTTTTATAATGGGGTTTAGCTGCTTTTCACGGCTGTGTTTCTGCCGCTTTACAGCCACTTGACTCACTTCCAGAGAGATATCAATACATAGGTTTTAAGATTCTTACTAGTCAGATATATTCTTGTGCGGTGAATAGGGGGTGTTGAGTCCAGTTCACTGAGCAAGGAGTAGGTCTTTCTATTACATATTGGGTTTATGGAACGGTATCTGAGCTCATTTGAAACCCTTGTTTTATGCATCACCCCACCCCACCTTTCCCGTTAAGCAGCCATAGTGTGTTTTGTAAACGTGTGACTCTGTTCTGTTTTGTAATTCAGTTCAAGTGTAGCGGTTTTTACATTCCCTCTATAAGTGATAGCTTATGATAAGTGTCTTTTTCTGTGTGACTTATTTCACTTAGATTCGTCGTAGCTAAAGCCACTCATCATGCTGCTACTAGCCTTATGACATTGATTTCATGGCTGAGGGATATTCCATTGTACATAAGGACCACCACTTCTTTATCCATTTTTCTCTTTCCTGGGATATTTAAGGTGTCACGAAGTGGAGGTTCTTGTCAACAGAGCAGCCCCAAACTTTGGGGTGCCTGTGTCTTGCTGATTTTTAGTTTTCCCAATTTATACGCCCATGAGTGGAAGTGCCCTATGCGCTCTAAGCTGTGTTTTTTCGATGTTTCAGGACACACCGTACACTTCTCCAGAGTGGCTGTTGGCAATTTACATCCCGCCCACCAGCGTAGCAAGGCTTCCATTTCTCCATGGCCTGTTCTGCATTTCTGGTTTTGACACTTTTTTCCGCATGGCCCTTTTGACCGATGGGAAGCGAGACTTCTTTGTAGCGCTGATTTGCCTTTCCAGGTTGCTTGGTTGGCCAAAAAGGGCGTATGCGTTTTTTCCTGAATATATTCAGGAAAAAACGCATACGCCCTTTTTGGCCAAGGGCATCATTGTCGACGTTTTGCCGCTTTTCATGTGCTTTAAAGGCGATTCGAATCGACCTCCTGAAATCTGTTTCCTGCAATTCTGCCTTGCTTTCAGATCCTCTTCGTTGCCTTCCCTCAATATATTTGTGGACGAGAGTTATCATTTATAACTCTGCAGGTTTGTGAATTGCAGTGCCCCTGAGCTCCATTTTTCAACTCGCTTTTTTGGGAGCTGGCCGCAAAAGCGCAGGATCGCCTCAGGCCCTATTCTGGTTCCGGGCGGCAGGCTGAGCCTGTGCTTAATTCCTCTTCCTGATGCGAAAATAGAGTGACCTGTGCCTGTCCCAACACCTAGAGCTAGTCTCTCATTGGCTCCCCCTCTTCCCGTTCATCCTCAGGACAAATTGCAAGCTGTACCGAACGGGAGGTTAAAGGTGCTGATTCTCCAAGGAGGGAGATTGCTAGTAAAGCGGCTGGAATGGCGAACCCGAGCACAAGGAGATGAGAAATGAGGTGCGTTTTAGAAACCTTTCCCGATCACACGGTGTACCACCTTCTGGGTTTCTCATGCATGTTTTCGAGGTAGGAAGATGCCCTTGAACCTGGAGATTTGGGACCCATGGGATGGGTAACAGGCAGTATTACTTTAAAGGCTCTGCGTTTGCTCCCCCAACCTCACCAAACCTCTCAGCCCCGAGAGTGTCCACCCTTATGTCTCCTCCAGCTGTGGGTCTAGATATGGTCAATCCAGGTTGCATCACAGCCCCTGAACGAATTTTGTAAGAATTTCTCTCTCTTTCACTGTCTTTGTTTCACGGGTTTTTAAAAGGAATTTATTTTTATAATGGGGTTTAGCTGCTTTTCACGGCTGTGTTTTTGCCGCTTTACAGCCACTTGACTCACTTCCAGAGAGATATCAATACATAGGTTTTAAGATTCTTACTAGTCAGATATATTCTTGTGCGGTGAATAGGGGGTGTTGAGTCCAGTTCACTGAGCAAGCAGTAGGTCTTTCTATTACATATTGGGTTTATGGAACGGTATCTGAGCTCATTTGAAACCCTTGTTTTATGCATCACCCCACCCCACCTTTCCCGTTAAGAAGCCATAATGTGTTTTCTAAACGTGTGACTCTGTTCTGTCTTGTAATTCAGTTCAAGTGTAGCGGTTTTTACATTCCCTCTATAAGTGATAGCTTATAATAAGTGTGTTTTTCTGTGTGACTTATTTCACTTAGAATCGTCGTAGCTAAAGCCACTCATCATGCTGCTACTAGCCTTATGACATTGATTTCATGGCTGAGTGATATTCCATTGTACATAAGGACCACCACTTCTTTATCCATTTTTCTCTTTCCTGGGATATTTAAGGTGTCACGAAGTGGAGGTTCTTGTCAACAGAGCAGCCCCAAACTTTGGGGTGCCTGTGTCTTGCTGATTTTTAGTTTTCCCAATTTATACGCCCATGAGTGGAAGTGCCCTATGCGCTCTAAGCTGTGTTTTTTCGATGTTTCAGGACACACCATACACTTCTCCAGAGTGGCTGTTGGCAATTTACATCCCGCCCATCAGCGTAGCAAGGCTCCCATTTCTCCATGGCCTGTTCTGCATTTCTGGTTTTGACACTTTTTTCCGCATGGCCCTTTTGACCGATGGGAAGCGAGACTTCTTTGTAGCGCTGATTTGCCTTTCCAGGTTGCTTGGTTGGCCAAAAAGGGCGTATGCGTTTTTTTCCTGAATATATTCAGGATAAAACGCATACGCCCTTTTTGGCCAAGGGCATCATTGTCGACGTTTTGCCGCTTTTCATGTGCTTTAAAGGCGATTCGAATCGACCTCCTGAAATCTGTTTCCTGCAATTCTGCCTTGCTTTCAGATCCTCTTCGTTGCCTTCCCTCAATATATTTGTGGACGAGAGTTATCATTTATAACTCTGCAGGTTTGTGAATTGCAGTGCCCCTGAGCTCCATTTTTCAACTCGCTTTTTTGGGAGCTGGCCGCAAAAGCGCAGGATCGCCTCAGGCCCTATTCTGGTTCCGGGCGGCAGGCTGAGCCTGTGCTTAATTCCTCTTCCTGATGCGAAAATAGAGTGACCTGTGCCTGTCCCAACACCTAGAGCTAGTCTCTCATTGGCTCCCCCTCTTCCCGTTCATCCTCAGGACAAATTGCAAGCTGTACGGAACGGGAGGTTAAAGGTGCTGATTCTCCAAGGAGGGAGATTGCTAGTAAAGCGGCTGGAATGGCGAACCCGAGCACAAGGAGATGAGAAATGAGGTGCGTTTTAGAAACCTTTCCCGATCACACGGTCTACCACCTTCTGGGTTTCTCATGCATGTTTTCGAGGTAGGAAGATGCCCTTGAACCTGGAGATTTGGGACCCATGGGATGGGTAACAGGCAGTATTACTTTAAAGGCTCTGCGTTTGCTCCCCCAACCTCACCAAACCTCTCAGCCCCGAGAGTGTCCACCCTTATGTCTCCTCCAGCTGTGGGTCTAGATATGGTCAATCCAGGTTGCATCACAGCCCCTGAACGAATTTTGTAAGAATTTCTCTCTCTTTCACTGTCTTTGTTTCACGGGTTTTTAAAAGGAATTTATTTTTATAATGGGGTTTAGCTGCTTTTCACGGCTGTGTTTTTGCCGCTTTACAGCCACTTGACTCACTTCCAGAGAGATATCAATACATAGGTTTTAAGATTCTTACTAGTCAGATATATTCTTGTGCGGTGAATAGGGGGTGTTGAGTCCAGTTCACTGAGCAAGGAGTAGGTCTTTCTATTACATATTGGGTTTATGGAACGGTATCTGAGCTCATTTGAAACCCTTGTTTTATGCATCACCCCACCCCACCTTTCCCGTTAAGAAGCCATAATGTGTTTTCTAAACGTGTGACTCTGTTCTGTCTTGTAATTCAGTTCAAGTGTAGCGGTTTTTACATTCCCTCTATAAGTGATAGCTTATAATAAGTGTGTTTTTCTGTGTGACTTATTTCACTTAGAATCGTCGTAGCTAAAGCCACTTATCATGCTGCTACTAGCCTTATGACATTGATTTCATGGCTGAGTGATATTCCATTGTACATAAGGACCACCACTTCTTTATCCATTTTTCTCTTTCCTGGGATATTTAAGGTGTCACGAAGTGGAGGTTCTTGTCAACAGAGCAGCCCCAAACTTTGGGGTGCCTGTGTCTTGCTGATTTTTAGTTTTCCCAATTTATACGCCCATGAGTGGAAGTGCCCTATGCGCTCTAAGCTGTGTTTTTTCGATGTTTCAGGACACACCGTACACTTCTCCAGAGTGGCTCTTGGCAATTTACAGCCCGCCCATCAGCGTAGCAAGGCTCCCATTTCTCCATGGCCTGTCCTGCATTTCTGGTTTTGACACTTTTTTCCGCATGGCCCTTTTGACCGATGGGAAGCGAGACTTCTTTGTAGCGCTGATTTGCCTTTCCAGGTTGCTTGGTTGGCCAAAAAGGGCGTATGCGTTTTTTCCTGAATATATTCAGGAAAAAACGCATACGCCCTTTTTGGCCAAGGGCATCATTGTCGACGTTTTGCCGCTTTTCATGTGCTTTAAAGGCGATTCGAATCGACCTCCTGAAATCTGTTTCCTGCAATTCTGCCTTGCTTTCAGATCCTCTTCGGTGCCTTCCCTCAATATATTTGTGGACGAGAGTTATCATTTATAACTCTGCAGGTTTGTGAATTGCAGTGCCCCTGAGCTCCATTTTTCAACTCGCTTTTTTGGGAGCTGGCCACAAAAGCTCAGGATTACCTCAGGCCCTATTCTGCTTCCGGGCGGCAGGCTGAGCCTGTGGTTAATTCTTCTACCTGATGGGAAAATAGAGTGACCTGTGCCTGTCCCAACACCTAGAGCTAGTCTCTCATTGGCTCCCCCTCTTTCCGTTCATCCTCAGGACATATTGCAAGCTGTACGGAACGGGAGGTTAAAGGTGCTGATTCTCCAAGGAGGGAGATTGCTAGTAAAGCGGCTGGAATGGCGAACCCGAGCACAAGGAGATGAGAAATGAGGTGCGTTTTAGAAACCTTTCCCGATCACACGGTGTACCAGCTTCTGGGTTTCTCATGCATGTTTTCGAGGTAGGAAGATGCCCTTGAACCTGGAGATTTGGGACCCGTGGGATGGGTAACAGGCAGTATTACTTTAAAGGCTCTGCGTTTGCTCCCCCAACCTCACCAAACCTCTCAGCCCCGAGAGTGTCCACCCTTATGTCTCCTCCAGCTGTGGGTCTAGATATGGTCAATCCAGGTTGCATCACAGCCCCTGAACGAATTTTGTAAGAATTTCTCTCTCTTTCACTGTCTTTGTTTCACGGGTTTTTAAAAGGAATTTATTTTTATAATGGGGTTTAGCTGCTTTTCACGGCTGTGTTTCTGCCGCTTTACAGCCACTTGACTCACTTCCAGAGAGATATCAATACATAGGTTTTAAGATTCTTACTAGTCAGATATATTCTTGTGCGGTGAATAGGGGGTGTTGAGTCCAGTTCACTGAGCAAGGAGTAGGTCTTTCTATTACATATTGGGTTTATGGAACGGTATCTGAGCTCATTTGAAACCCTTGTTTTATGCATCACCCCACCCCACCTTTCCCGTTAAGCAGCCATAATGTGTTTTCTAAACGTGTGACTCTGTTCTGTTTTGTAATTCAGTTCAAGTGTAGCGGTTTTTACATTCCCTCTATAAATGATAGCTTATAATAAGTGTGTTTTTCTGTATGACTTATTTCACTTAGAATCGTCATAGCTAAAGCCACTCATCATGCTGCTACTAGCCTTATGACATTGATTTCATGGCTGAGTGATATTCCATTGTACATAAGGACCACCACTTCTTTATCCATTTTTCTCTTTCCTGGGATATTTAAGGTGTCACGAAGTGGAGGTTCTTGTCAACAGAGCAGCCCCAAACTTTGGGGTGCCTGTGTCTTGCTGATTTTTAGTTTTCCCAATTTATACGCCCATGAGTGGAAGTGCCCTATGCGCTCTAAGCTGTGTTTTTTCGATGTTTCAGGACACCCCGTACACTTCTCCAGAGTGGCTGTTGGCAATTTACATCCCGCCCATCAGCGTAGCAAGGCTCCCATTTCTCCATGGCCTGTTCTGCATTTCTGGTTTTGACACTTTTTTCCGCATGGCCCTTTTGACCGATGGGAAGCGAGACTTCTTTGTAGCGCTGATTTGCCTTTCCAGGTTGCTTGGTTGGCCAAAAAGGGCGTATGCGTTTTTTCCTGAATATATTCAGGAAAAAACGCATACGCCCTTTTTGGCCAAGGGCATCATTGTCGACGTTTTGCCGCTTTTCATGTGATTTAAAGGCGATTCGAATCGACCTCCTGAAATCTGTTTCCTGCAATTCTGCCTTGCTTTCAGATCCTCTTCGTTGCCTTCCCTCAATATATTTGTGGACGAGAGTTATCATTTATAACTCTGCAGGTTTGTGAATTGCAGTGCCCCTGAGCTCCATTTTTCAACTCGCTTTTTTGGGAGCTGGCCGCAAAAGCGCAGGATCGCCTCAGGCCCTATTCTGGTTCCGGGCGGCAGGCTGAGCCTGTGCTTAATTCCTCTTCCTGATGCGAAAATAGAGTGACCTGTGCCTGTCCCAACACCTAGAGCTAGTCTCTCATTGGCTCCCCCTCTTCCCGTTCATCCTCAGGACAAATTGCAAGCTGTACGGAACGGGAGGTTAAAGGTGCTGATTCTCCAAGGAGGGAGATTGCTAGTAAAGCGGCTGGAATGGCGAACCCGAGCACAAGGAGATGAGAAATGAGGTGCGTTTTAGAAACCTTTCCCGATCACACGGTGTACCACCTTCTGGGTTTCTCTTGCATGTTTTCGAGGTAGGAAGATGCCCTTGAACCTAGAGATTTGGGACCCATGGGATGGGTAACAGGCAGTATTACTTTAAAGGCTCTGCGTTTGCTCCCCCAACCTCACCAAACCTCTCAGCCCCGAGAGTGTCCACCCTTATGTCTCCTCCAGCTGTGGGTCTAGATATGGTCAATCCAGGTTGCATCACAGCCCCTGAACGAATTTTGTAAGAATTTCTCTCTCTTTCACTGTCTTTGTTTCACGGGTTTTTAAAAGGAATTTATTTTTATAATGGGGTTTAGCTGCTTTTCACGGCTGTGTTTCTGCCGCTTTACAGCCACTTGACTCACTTCCAGAGAGATATCAATACATAGGTTTTAAGATTCTTACTAGTCAGATATATTCTTGTGCGGTGAATAGGGGGTGTTGAGTCCAGTTCACTGAGCAAGGAGTAGGTCTTTCTATTACATATTGGGTTTATGGAACGGTATCTGAGCTCATTTGAAACCCTTGTTTTATGCATCACCCCACCCCACCTTTCCCGTTAAGCAGCCATAGTGTGTTTTGTAAACGTGTGACTCTGTTCTGTTTTGTAATTCAGTTCAAGTGTAGCGGTTTTTACATTCCCTCTATAAGTGATAGCTTATGATAAGTGTCTTTTTCTGTGTGACTTATTTCACTTAGAATCGTCGTAGCTAAAGCCACTCATCATGCTGCTACTAGCCTTATGACATTGATTTCATGGCTGAGGGATATTCCATTGTACATAAGGACCACCACTTCTTTATCCATTTTTCTCTTTCCTGGGATATTTAAGGTGTCACGAAGTGGAGGTTCTTGTCAACAGAGCAGCCCTAAACTTTGGGTTGCCTGTGTCTTGCTGATTTTTAGTTTTCCCAATTTATACGCCCATGAGTGGAAGTGCCCTATGCGCTCTAAGCTGTGTTTTTTCGATGTTTCAGGACACACCGTACACTTCTCCAGAGTGGCTGTTGGCAATTTACATCCCGCCCATCAGCGTAGCAAGGCTGCCATTTCTCCATGGCCTGTTCTGCATTTCTGGTTTTGACAGTTTTTTCCGCATGGCCCTTTTGACCGATGGGAAGCGAGACTTCTTTGTAGCGCTGATTTGCCTTTCCAGGTTGCTTGGTTGGCCGAAAAGGGCGTATGCGTTTTTTTCCTGAATATATTCAGGAAAAAACGCATACGCCCTTTTTGGCCAAGGGCATCATTGTCGACGTTTTGCCGCTTTTCATGTGCTTTAAAGGCGATTCGAATCGACCTCCTGAAATCTGTTTCCTGCAATTCTGCCTTGCTTTCAGATCCTCTTTGTTGCCTTCCCTCAATATATTTGTGGACGAGAGTTATCATTTATAACTCTGCAGGTTTGTGAATTGCAGTGCCCCTGAGCTCCATTTTTCAACTCGCTTTTTTGGGAGCTGGCCGCAAAAGCGCAGGATCGCCTCAGGCCCTATTCTGGTTCCGGGCGGCAGGCTGAGCCTGTGCTTAATTCCTCTTCCTGATGCGAAAATAGAGTGACCTGTGCCTGTCCCAACACCTAGAGCTAGTCTCTCATTGGCTCCCCCTCTTCCCGTTCATCCTCAGGACAAATTGCAAGCTGTACGGAACGGGAGGTTAAAGGTGCTGATTCTCCAAGGAGGGAGATTGCTAGTAAAGCGGCTGGAATGGCGAACCCGAGCACAAGGAGATGAGAAATGAGGTGCGTTTTAGAAACCTTTCCCGATCACACGGTGTACCACCTTCTGGGTTTCTCATGCATGTTTTCGAGGTAGGAAGATGCCCTTGAACCTGGAGATTTGGGACCCATGGGATGGGTAACAGGCAGTATTACTTTAAAGGCTCTGCGTTTGCTCCCCCAACCTCACCAAACCTCTCAGCCCCAAGAGTGTCCACCCTTATGTCTCATCCAGCTGTGGGTCTAGATATGGTCAATCCAGGTTGCATCACAGCCCCTGAACGAATTTTGTAAGAATTTCTCTCTCTTTCACTGTCTTTGTTTCACGGGTTTTTAAAAGGAATTTATTTTTATAATGGGGTTTAGCTGCTTTTCACGGCTGTGTTTTTGCCGCTTTACAGCCACTTGACTCACTTCCAGAGAGATATCAATACATAGGTTTTAAGATTCTTACTAGTCAGATATATTCTTGTGCGGTGAATAGGGGGTGTTGAGTCCAGTTCACTGAGCAAGGAGTAGGTCTTTCTATTACATATTGGGTTTATGGAACGGTATCTGAGCTCATTTGAAACCCTTGTTTTATGCATCACCCCACCCCACCTTTCCCGTTAAGAAGCCATAATGTGTTTTCTAAACGTGTGACTCTGTTCTGTCTTGTAATTCAGTTCAAGTGTAGCGGTTTTTACATTCCCTCTATAAGTGATAGCTTATAATAAGTGTGTTTTTCTGTGTGACTTATTTCACTTAGAATCGTCGTAGCTAAAGCCACTCATCATGCTGCTACTAGCCTTATGACATTGATTTCATGGCTGAGTGATATTCCATTGTACATAAGGACCACCACTTCTTTATCCATTTTTCTCTTTCCTGGGATATTTAAGGTGTCACGAAGTGGAGGTTCTTGTCAACAGAGCAGCCCCAAACTTTGGGGTGCCTGTGTCTTGCTGATTTTTAGTTTTCCCAATTTATACGCCCATGAGTGGAAGTGCCCTATGCGCTCTAAGCTGTGTTTTTTCGATGTTTCAGGACACACCGTACACTTCTCCAGAGTGGCTCTTGGCAATTTACAGCCCGCCCATCAGCGTAGCAAGGCTCCCATTTCTCCATGGCCTGTCCTGCATTTCTGGTTTTGACACTTTTTTCCGCATGGCCCTTTTGACCGATGGGAAGCGAGACTTCTTTGTAGCGCTGATTTGCCTTTCCAGGTTGCTTGGTTGGCCAAAAAGGGCGTATGCGTTGTTTCCTGAATATATTCAGGAAAAAACGCATACGCCCTTTTTGGCCAAGGGCATCATTGTCGACGTTTTGCCGCTTTTCATGTGCTTTAAAGGCGATTCGAATCGACCTCCTGAAATCTGTTTCCTGCAATTCTGCCTTGCTTTCAGATCCTCTTCGGTGCCTTCCCTCAATATATTTGTGGACGAGAGTTATCATTTATAACTCTGCAGGTTTGTGAATTGCAGTGCCCCTGAGCTCCATTTTTCAACTCGCTTTTTTGGGAGCTGGCCACAAAAGCTCAGAATTACCTCAGGCCCTATTCTGCTTCCGGGCGGCAGGCTGAGCCTGTGGTTAATTCTTCTACCTGATGGGAAAATAGAGTGACCTGTGCCTGTCCCAACACCTAGAGCTAGTCTCTCATTGGCTCCCCCTCTTTCCGTTCATCCTCAGGACATATTGCAAGCTGTACGGAACGGGAGGTTAAAGGTGCTGATTCTCCAAGGAGGGAGATTGCTAGTAAAGCGGCTGGAATGGCGAACCCGAGCACAAGGAGATGAGAAATGAGGTGCGTTTTAGAAACCTTTCCCGATCACACGGTGTACCAGCTTCTGGGTTTCTCATGCATGTTTTCGAGGTAGGAAGATGCCCTTGAACCTGGAGATTTGGGACCCGTGGGATGGGTAACAGGCAGTATTACTTTAAAGGCTCTGCGTTTGCTCCCCCAACCTCACCAAACCTCTCAGCCCCGAGAGTGTCCACCCTTATGTCTCCTCCAGCTGTGGGTCTAGATATGGTCAATCCAGGTTGCATCACAGCCCCTGAACGAATTTTGTAAGTATTTCTCTCTCTTTCACTGTCTTTGTTTCACGGGTTTTTAAAAGGAATTTATTTTTATAATGGGGTTTAGCTGCTTTTCACGGCTGTGTTTCTGCCGCTTTACAGCCACTTGACTCACTTCCAGAGAGATATCAATACATAGGTTTTAAGATTCTTACTAGTCAGATATATTCTTGTGCGGTGAATAGGGGGTGTTGAGTCCAGTTCACTGAGCAAGGAGTAGGTCTTTCTATTACATATTGGGTTTATGGAACGGTATCTGAGCTCATTTGAAACCCTTGTTTTATGCATCACCCCACCCCACCTTTCCCGTTAAGCAGCCATAATGTGTTTTCTAAACGTGTGACTCTGTTCTGTTTTGTAATTCAGTTCAAGTGTAGCGGTTTTTACATTCCCTCTATAAATGATAGCTTATAATAAGTGTGTTTTTCTGTATGACTTATTTCACTTAGAATCGTCATAGCTAAAGCCACTCATCATGCTGCTACTAGCCTTATGACATTGATTTCATGGCTGAGTGATATTCCATTGTACATAAGGACCACCACTTCTTTATCCATTTTTCTCTTTCCTGGGATATTTAAGGTGTCACGAAGTGGAGGTTCTTGTCAACAGAGCAGCCCCAAACTTTGGGGTGCCTGTGTCTTGCTGATTTTTAGTTTTCCCAATTTATACGCCCATGAGTGGAAGTGCCCTATGCGCTCTAAGCTGTGTTTTTTCGATGTTTCAGGACACACCGTACACTTCTCCAGAGTGGCTGTTGGCAATTTACATCCCGCCCATCAGCGTAGCAAGGCTCCCATTTCTCCATGGCCTGTTCTGCATTTCTGGTTTTGACACTTTTTTCCGCATGGCCCTTTTGACCGATGGGAAGCGAGACTTCTTTGTAGCGCTGATTTGCCTTTCCAGGTTGCTTGGTTGGCCAAAAAGGGCGTATGCGTTTTTTCCTGAATATATTCAGGAAAAAACGCATACGCCCTTTTTGGCCAAGGGCATCATTGTCGACGTTTTGCCGCTTTTCATGTGATTTAAAGGCGATTCGAATCGACCTCCTGAAATCTGTTTCCTGCAATTCTGCCTTGCTTTCAGATCCTCTTCGTTGCCTTCCCTCAATATATTTGTGGACGAGAGTTATCATTTATAACTCTGCAGGTTTGTGAATTGCAGTGCCCCTGAGCTCCATTTTTCAACTCGCTTTTTTGGGAGCTGGCCGCAAAAGCGCAGGATCGCCTCAGGCCCTATTCTGGTTCCGGGCGGCAGGCTGAGCCTGTGCTTAATTCCTCTTCCTGATGCGAAAATAGAGTGACCTGTGCCTGTCCCAACACCTAGAGCTAGTCTCTCATTGGCTCCCCCTCTTCCCGTTCATCCTCAGGACAAATTGCAAGCTGTACGGAACGGGAGGTTAAAGGTGCTGATTCTCCAAGGAGGGAGATTGCTAGTAAAGCGGCTGGAATGGCGAACCCGAGCACAAGGAGATGAGAAATGAGGTGCGTTTTAGAAACCTTTCCCGATCACACGGTGTACCACCTTCTGGGTTTCTCATGCATGTTTTCGAGGTAGGAAGATGCCCTTGAACCTGGAGATTTGGGACCCATGGGATGGGTAACAGGCAGTATTACTTTAAAGGCTCTGCGTTTGCTCCCCCAACCTCACCAAACCTCTCAGCCCCGAGAGTGTCCACCCTTATGTCTCCTCCAGCTGTGGGTCTAGATATGGTCAATCCAGGTTGCATCACAGCCCCTGAACGAATTTTGTAAGAATTTCTCTCTCTTTCACTGTCTTTGTTTCACGGGTTTTTAAAAGGAATTTATTTTTATAATGGGGTTTAGCTGCTTTTCACGGCTGTGTTTCTGCCGCTTTACAGCCACTTGACTCACTTCCAGAGAGATATCAATACATAGGTTTTAAGATTCTTACTAGTCAGATATATTCTTGTGCGGTGAATAGGGGGTGTTGAGTCCAGTTCACTGAGCAAGGAGTAGGTCTTTCTATTACATATTGGGTTTATGGAACGGTATCTGAGCTCATTTGAAACCCTTGTTTTATGCATCACCCCACCCCACCTTTCCCGTTAAGCAGCCATAGTGTGTTTTGTAAACGTGTGACTCTGTTCTGTTTTGTAATTCAGTTCAAGTGTAGCGGTTTTTACATTCCCTCTATAAGTGATAGCTTATGATAAGTGTCTTTTTCTGTGTGACTTATTTCACTTAGAATCGTCGTAGCTAAAGCCACTCATCATGCTGCTACTAGCCTTATGACATTGATTTCATGGCTGAGGGATATTCCATTGTACATAAGGACCACCACTTCTTTATCCATTTTTCTCTTTCCTGGGATATTTAAGGTGTCACGAAGTGGAGGTTCTTGTCAACAGAGCAGCCCTAAACTTTGGGTTGCCTGTGTCTTGCTGATTTTTAGTTTTCCCAATTTATACGCCCATGAGTGGAAGTGCCCTATGCGCTCTAAGCTGTGTTTTTTCGATGTTTCAGGACACACCGTACACTTCTCCAGAGTGGCTGTTGGCAATTTACATCCCACCCATCAGCGTAGCAAGGCTCCCATTTCTCCATGGCCTGTTCTGCATTTCTGGTTTTGACAGTTTTTTCCGCATGGCCCTTTTGACCGATGGGAAGCGAGACTTCTTTGTAGCGCTGATTTGCCTTTCCAGGTTGCTTGGTTGGCCGAAAAGGGCGTATGCGTTTTTTTCCTGAATATATTCAGGAAAAAACGCATACGCCCTTTTTGGCCAAGGGCATCATTGTCGACGTTTTGCCGCTTTTCATGTGCTTTAAAGGCGATTCGAATCGACCTCCTGAAATCTGTTTCCTGCAATTCTGCCTTGCTTTCAGATCCTCTTTGTTGCCTTCCCTCAATATATTTGTGGACGAGAGTTATCATTTATAACTCTGCAGGTTTGTGAATTGCAGTGCCCCTGAGCTCCATTTTTCAACTCGCTTTTTTGGGAGCTGGCCGCAAAAGCGCAGGATCGCCTCAGGCCCTATTCTGGTTCCGGGCGGCAGGCTGAGCCTGTGCTTAATTCCTCTTCCTGATGCGAAAATAGAGTGACCTGTGCCTGTCCCAACACCTAGAGCTAGTCTCTCATTGGCTCCCCCTCTTCCCGTTCATCCTCAGGACAAATTGCAAGCTGTACGGAACGGGAGGTTAAAGGTGCTGATTCTCCAAGGAGGGAGATTGCTAGTAAAGCGGCTGGAATGGCGAACCCGAGCACAAGGAGATGAGAAATGAGGTGCGTTTTAGAAACCTTTCCCGATCACACGGTGTACCATCTTCTGGGTTTCTCATGCATGTTTTCGAGGTAGGAAGATGCCCTTGAACCTGGAGATTTGGGACCCATGGGATGGGTAACAGGCAGTATTACTTTAAAGGCTCTGCGTTTGCTCCCCCAACCTCACCAAACCTCTCAGCCCCAAGAGTGTCCACCCTTATGTCTCATCCAGCTGTGGGTCTAGATATGGTCAATCCAGGTTGCATCACAGCCCCTGAACGAATTTTGTAAGAATTTCTCTCTCTTTCACTGTCTTTGTTTCACGGGTTTTTAAAAGGGATTTATTTTTATAATGGGGTTTAGCTGCTTTTCACGGCTGTGTTTCTGCCGCTTTACAGCCACTTAACTCACTTCCAGAGAGATATCAATACATAGGTTTTAAGATTCTTACTAGTCAGATATATTCTTGTGCGGTGAATAGGGGGTGTTGAGTCCAGTTCACTGAGCAAGGAGTAGGTCTTTCTATTACATATTGGGTTTATGGAACGGTATCTGAGCTCATTTGAAACCCTTGTTTTATGCATCACCCAACCCCACCTTTCCCGTTAAGCAGCAATAGTGTGTTTTGTAAACGTGTGACTCTGTTCTGTTTTGTAAACGTGTGACTCTGTTCTGTTTTGTAATTCAGTTCAAGTGCAGCGGTTTTTACATTCCCTCTATAAGTGATAGCTTATGATAAGTGTCTTTTTCTGTGTGACTTATTTCACTTAGAATCGTCGTAGCTAAAGCCACTCATCATGCTGCTACTAGCCTTATGACATTGATTTCATGGCTGAGGGATATTCCATTGTACATAAGGACCACCACTTCTTTATCCATTTTTCTCTTTCCTGGGATAGTTAAGGTGTCACGAAGTGGAGGTTCTTGTCAACAGAGCAGCCCCAAACTTTGGGGTGCCTGTGTCTTGCTGATTTTTAGTTTTCCCAATTTATACGCCCATGAGTGGAAGTGCCCTATGCTCTCTAAGCTGTGTTTTTTCGATGTTTCAGGACACACCGTACACTTCTCCAGAGTGGCTGTTGGCAATTTACATCCCGCCCATCAGCGTAGCAAGGCTCCCATTTCTCCATGGCCTGTTCTGCATTTCTGGTTTTGACACTTTTTTCCGCATGGCCCTTTTGACCGATGGGAAGCGAGACTTCTTTGTAGCGCTGATTTGCCTTTCCAGGTTGCTTGGTTGGCCAAAAGGGGCGTATGCGTTTTTTCCTGAATATATTCAGGAAAAAACGCATACGCCCTTTTTGGCCAAGGGCATCATTGTCGACGTTTTGCCGCTTTTCATGTGCTTTAAAGGCGATTCGAATCGACCTCCTGAAATCTGTTTCCTGCAATTCTGCCTTGCTTTCAGATCCTCTTCGTTGCCTTCCCTCAATATATTTGTGGACGAGAGTTATCATTTATAACTCTGCAGGTTTGTGAATTGCAGTGCCCCTGAGCTCCATTTTTCAACTCGCTTTTTTGGGAGCTGGCCGCAAAATCGCAGGATTGCCTCAGGCCCTATTCTGGTTCCGGGCGGCAGGCTGAGCCTGTGGTTAATTCTTCTTCCTGATGGGAAAATAGAGTGACCTGTGCCTGTCCCAACACCTAGAGCTAGTCTCTCATTGGCTCCCCCTCTTCCCGTTCATCCTCAGGACAAATTGCAAGCTGTACGGAACGGGAGGTTAAAGGTGCTGATTCTCCAAGGAGGGAGATTGCTAGTAAAGCGGCTGGAATGGCGAACCCGAGCACAAGGAGATGAGAAATGAGGTGCGTTTTAGAAACCTTTCCCGATCACACGGTGTACCACCTTCTGGGTTTCTCATGCATGTTTTCGAGGTAGGAAGATGCCCTTGAACCTGGAGATTTGGGACCCATGGGATGGGTAACAGGCAGTATTACTTTAAAGGCTCTGCGTTTGCTCCCCCAACCTCACCAAACCTCTCAGCCCCGAGAGTGTCCACCCTTATGTCTCCTCCAGCTGTGGGTCTAGATATGGTCAATCCAGGTTGCATCACAGCCCCTGAACGAATTTTGTAAGAATTTCTCTCTCTTTCACTGTCTTTGTTTCACGGGTTTTTAAAAGGAATTTATTTTTATAATGGGGTTTAGCTGCTTTTCACGGCTGTGTTTCTGCCGCTTTACAGCCACTTGACTCACTTCCAGAGAGATATCAATACATAGGTTTTAAGATTCTTACTAGTCAGATATATTCTTGTGCGGTGAATAGGGGGTGTTGAGTCCAGTTCACTGAGCAAGGAGTAGGTCTTTCTATTACATATTGGGTTTATGGAACGGTATCTGAGCTCATTTGAAACCCTTGTTTTATGCATCACCCCACCCCACCTTTCCCGTTAAGCAGCCATAGTGTGTTTTGTAAACGTGTGACTCTGTTCTGTTTTGTAATTCAGTTCAAGTGTAGCGGTTTTTACATTCCCTCTATAAGTGATAGCTTATGATAAGTGTCTTTTTCTGTGTGACTTATTTCACTTAGAATCGTCGTAGCTAAAGCCACTCATCATGCTGCTACTAGCCTTATGACATTGATTTCATGGCTGAGGGATATTCCATTGTACATAAGGACCACCACTTCTTTATCCATTTTTCTCTTTCCTGGGATATTTAAGGTGTCACGAAGTGGAGGTTCTTGTCAACAGAGCAGCCCTAAACTTTGGGTTGCCTGTGTCTTGCTGATTTTTAGTTTTCCCAATTTATACGCCCATGAGTGGAAGTGCCCTATGCGCTCTAAGCTGTGTTTTTTCGATGTTTCAGGACACACCGTACACTTCTCCAGAGTGGCTGTTGGCAATTTACATCCCGCCCATCAGCGTAGCAAGGCTCCCATTTCTCCATGGCCTGTTCTGCATTTCTGGTTTTGACAGTTTTTTCCGCATGGCCCTTTTGACCGATGGGAAGCGAGACTTCTTTGTAGCGCTGATTTGCCTTTCCAGGTTGCTTGGTTGGCCGAAAAGGGCGTATGCGTTTTTTTCCTGAATATATTCAGGAAAAAACGCATACGCCCTTTTTGGCCAAGGGCATCATTGTCGACGTTTTGCCGCTTTTCATGTGCTTTAAAGGCGATTCGAATCGACCTCCTGAAATCTGTTTCCTGCAATTCTGCCTTGCTTTCAGATCCTCTTCGTTGCCTTCCCTCAATATATTTGTGGACGAGAGTTATCATTTATAACTCTGCAGGTTTGTGAATTGCAGTGCCCCTGAGCTCCATTTTTCAACTCGCTTTTTTGGGAGCTGGCCGCAAAAGCGCAGGATCGCCTCAGGCCCTATTCTGGTTCCAGGCGGCAGGCTGAGCCTGTGCTTAATTCCTCTTCCTGATGCGAAAATAGAGTGACCTGTGCCTGTCCCAACACCTAGAGCTAGTCTCTCATTGGCTCCCCCTCTTCCCGTTCATCCTCAGGACAAATTGCAAGCTGTACGGAACGGGAGGTTAAAGGTGCTGATTCTCCAAGGAGGGAGATTGCTAGTAAAGCGGCTGGAATGGCGAACCCGAGCACAAGGAGATGAGAAATGAGGTGCGTTTTAGAAACCTTTCCCGATCACACGGTGTACCACCTTCTGGGTTTCTCATGCATGTTTTCGAGGTAGGAAGATGCCCTTGAACCTGGAGATTTGGGACCCATGGGATGGGTAACAGGCAGTATTACTTTAAAGGCTCTGCGTTTGCTCCCCCAACCTCACCAAACCTCTCAGCCCTGAGAGTGTCCACCCTTATGTCTGATCCAGCTGTGGGTCTAGATATGGTCAATCCAGGTTGCATCACAGCCCCTGAACGAATTTTGTAAGAATTTCTCTCTCTTTCACTGTCTTTGTTTCACGGGTTTTTAAAAGTAATTTATTTTTATAATGGGGTTTAGCTGCTTTTCACGGCTATGTTTCTGCCGCTTTACAGCCACTTAACTCACTTCCAGAGAGATATCAATACATAGGTTTTAAGATTCTTACTAGTCAGATATATTCTTGTGCGGTGAATAGGGGGTGTTGAGTCCAGTTCACTGAGCAAGGAGTAGGTCTTTCTATTACATATTGGGTTTATGGAACGGTATCTGAGCTCATTTGAAACCCTTGTTTTATGCATCACCCCACCCCACCTTTCCCGTTAAGCAGCCCTAGTGTGTTTTGTAAACGTGTGACTCTGTTCTGTTTTGTAATTCAGTTCAAGTGTAGCGGTTTTTACATTCCCTCTATAAGTGATAGCTTATGATAAGTGTCTTTTTCTGTGTGACTTATTTCACTTAGAATCGTCGTAGCTAAAGCCACTCATCATGCTGCTACTAGCCTTATGACATTGATTTCATGGCTGAGGGATATTCCATTGTACATAAGGACCACCACTTCTTTATCCATTTTTCTCTTTCCTGGGATATTTAAGGTGTCACGAAGTGGAGGTTCTTGTCAACAGAGCAGCCCTAAACTTTGGGTTGCCTGTGTCTTGCTGATTTTTAGTTTTCCCAATTTATACGCCCATGAGTGGAAGTGCCCTATGCGCTCTAAGCTGTGTTTTTTCGATGTTTCAGGACACACCGTACACTTCTCCAGAGTGGCTGTTGGCAATTTACATCCCGCCCATCAGCGTAGCAAGGCTCCCATTTCTCCATGGCCTGTTCTGCATTTCTGGTTTTGACAGTTTTTTCCGCATGGCCCTTTTGACCGATGGGAAGCGAGACTTCTTTGTAGCGCTGATTTGCCTTTCCAGGTTGCTTGGTTGGCCGAAAAGGGCGTATGCGTTTTTTTCCTGAATATATTCAGGAAAAAACGCATACGCCCTTTTTGGCCAAGGGCATCATTGTCGACGTTTTGCCACTTTTCATGTGCTTTAAAGGCGATTCGAATCGACCTCCTGAAATCTGTTTCCTGCAATTCTGCCTTGCTTTCAGATCCTCTTCGTTGCCTTCCCTCAATATATTTGTGGACGAGAGTTATCATTTATAACTCTGCAGGTTTGTGAATTGCAGTGCCCCTGAGCTCCATTTTTCAACTCGCTTTTTTGGGAGCTGGCCGCAAAAGCGCAGGATCGCCTCAGGCCCTATTCTGGTTCCGGGCGGTAGGCTGAGCCTGTGCTTAATTCCTCTTCCTGATGCGAAAATAGAGTGACCTGTGCCTGTCCCAACACCTAGAGCTAGTCTCTCATTGGCTCCCCCTCTTCCCGTTCATCCTCAGGACAAATTGCAAGCTGTACGGAACGGGAGGTTAAAGGTGCTGATTCTCCAAGGAGGGAGATTGCTAGTAAAGCGGCTGGAATGGCGAACCCGAGCACAAGGAGATGAGAAATGAGGTGCGTTTTAGAAACCTTTCCCGATCACACGGTGTACCACCTTCTGGGTTTCTCATGCATGTTTTCGAGGTAGGAAGATGCCCTTGAACCTGGAGATTTGGGACCCATGGGATGGGTAACAGGCAGTATTACTTTAAAGGCTCTGCGTTTGCTCCCCCAACCTCACCAAACCTCTCAGCCCCGAGAGTGTCCACCCTTATGTCTCCTCCAGCTGTGGGTCTAGATATGGTCAATCCAGGTTGCATCACAGCCCCTGAACGAATTTTGTAAGAATTTCTCTCTCTTTCACTGTCTTTGTTTCACGGGTTTTTAAAAGGAATTTATTTTTATAATGGGGTTTAGCTGCTTTTCACGGCTGTGTTTTTGCCACTTTACAGCCACTTGACTCACTTCCAGAGAGATATCAATACATAGGTTTTAAGATTCTTACTAGTCAGATATATTCTTGTGCGGTGAATAGGGGGTGTTGAGTCCAGTTCACTGAGCAAGGAGTAGGTCTTTCTATTACATATTGGGTTTATGGAACGGTATCTGAGCTCATTTGAAACCCTTGTTTTATGCATCACCCCACCCCACCTTTCCCGTTAAGAAGCCATAATGTGTTTTCTAAACGTGTGACTCTGTTCTGTCTTGTAATTCAGTTCAAGTGTAGCGGTTTTTACATTCCCTCTATAAGTGATAGCTTATAATAAGTGTGTTTTTCTGTGTGACTTATTTCACTTAGAATCGTCGTAGCTAAAGCCACTCATCATGCTGCTACTAGCCTTATGACATTGATTTCATGGCTGAGGGATATTCCATTGTACATAAGGACCACCACTTCTTTATCCATTTTTCTCTTTCCTGGGATATTTAAGGTGTCACGAAGTGGAGGTTCTTGTCAACAGAGCAGCCCCAAACTTTGGGGTGCCTGTGTCTTGCTGATTTTTAGTTTTCCCAATTTATACGCCCATGAGTGGAAGTGCCCTATGCGCTCTAAGCTGTGTTTTTTCGATGTTTCAGGACACACCGTACACTTCTCCAGAGTGGCTCTTGGCAATTTACATCCCGCCCATCAGCGTAGCAAGGCTCCCATTTCTCCATGGCCTGTCCTGCATTTCTGGTTTTGACAGTTTTTTCCGCATGGCCCTTTTGACCGATGGGAAGCGAGACTTCTTTGTAGCGCTGATTTGCCTTTCCAGGTTGCTTGGTTGGCCAAAAAGGGCGTATGCGTTTTTTCCTGAATATATTCAGGAAAAAACGCATACGCCCTTTTTGGCCAAGGGCATCATTGTCGACGTTTTGCCGCTTTTCATGTGCTTTAAAGGCGATTCGAATCGACCTCCTGAAATCTGTTTCCTGCAATTCTGCCTTGCTTTCAGATCCTCTTCGTTGCCTTCCCTCAATATATTTGTGGACGAGAGTTATCATTTATAACTCTGCAGGTTTGTGAATTGCAGTGCCCCTGAGCTCCATTTTTCAACTCGCTTTTTTGGGAGCTGGCCACAAAAGCGCAGGATTACCTCAGGCCCTATTCTGGTTCCGGGCGGCAGGCTGAGCCTGTGGTTAATTCTTCTACCTGATGGGAAAATAGAGTGACCTGTGCCTGTCCCAACACCTAGAGCTAGTCTCTCATTGGCTCCCCCTCTTCCCGTTCATCCTCAGGACATATTGCAAGCTGTACGGAACGGGAGGTTAAAGGTGCTGATTCTCCAAGGAGGGAGATTGCTAGTAAAGCGGCTGGAATGGCGAACCCGAGCACAAGGAGATGAGAAATGAGGTGCGTTTTAGAAACCTTTCCCGATCACACGGTGTACCACCTTCTGGGTTTCTCATGCATGTTTTCGAGGTAGGAAGATGCCCTTGAACCTGGAGATTTGGGACCCATGGGATGGGTAACAGGCAGTATTACTTTAAAGGCTCTGCGTTTGCTCCCCCAACCTCACCAAATCTCTCAGCCCCAAGAATGTCCACCCTTATGTCTCATCCAGCTGTGGGTCTAGATATGGTCAATCCAGGTTGCATCACAGCCCCTGAACGAATTTTGTAAGAATTTCTCTCTCTTTCACTGTCTTTGTTTCACGGGTTTTTAAAAGTAATTTATTTTTATAATGGGGTTTAGCTGCTTTTCACGGCTGTGTTTCTGCCGCTTTACAGCCACTTGACTCACTTCCAGAGAGATATCAATACATAGGTTTTAAGATTCTTACTAGTCATATATATTCTTGTGCGGTGAATAGGGGGTGTTGAGTCCAGTTCACTGAGCAAGGAGTAGGTCTTTCTATTACATATTGGGTTTATGGAACGGTATCTGAGCTCATTTGAAACCCTTGTTTTATGCATCACCCCACCAGACCTTTCCCGTTAAGCAGCCATAGTGTGTTTTGTAAACTTGTTACTCTGTTCTGTTTTGTAAACGTGTGACTCTGTTCTGTTTTGTAATTCAGTTCAAGTGCAGCGGTTTTTACATTCCCTCTATAAGTGATAGCTTATGATAAGTGTCTTTTTCTGTGTGACTTATTTCACTTAGAATCGTCGTAGCTAAAGCCACTCATCATGCTGCTACTAGCCTTATGACATTGATTTCATGGCTGAGTGATATTCCATTGTACATAAGGACCACCACTTCTTTATCCATTTTTCTCTTTCTTGGGATAGTTAAGGTGTCACGAAGTGGAGGTTCTTGTCAACAGAGCAGCCCCAAACTTTGGGGTGCCTGTGTCTTGCTGATTTTTAGTTTTCCCAATTTATACGCCCATGAGTGGAAGTGCCCTATGCTCTCTAAGCTGTGTTTTTTCGATGTTTCAGGACACACCGTACACTTCTCCAGAGTGGCTGTTGGCAATTTACATCCCGCCCATCAGCGTAGCAAGGCTCCCATTTCTCCATGGCCTGTTCTGCATTTCTGGTTTTGACACTTTTTTCCGCATGGCCCTTTTGACCGATGGGAAGCGAGACTTCTTTGTAGCGCTGATTTGCCTTTCCAGGTTGCTTGGTTGGCCAAAAGGGGCGTATGCGTTTTTTCCTGAATATATTCAGGAAAAAACGCATACGCCCCTTTTGGCCAAGGGCATCATTGTCGACGTTTTGCCGCTTTTCATGTGCTTTAAAGGCGATTCGAATCGACCTCCTGAAATCTGTTTCCTGCAATTCTGCCTTGCTTTCAGATCCTCTTCGTTGCCTTCCCTCAATATATTTGTGGACGAGAGTTATCATTTATAACTCTGCAGGTTTGTGAATTGCAGTGCCCCTGAGCTCCATTTTTCAACTCGCTTTTTTGGGAGCTGGCCGCAAAATCGCAGGATTGCCTCAGGCCCTATTCTGGTTCCGGGCGGCAGGCTGAGCCTGTGGTTAATTCTTCTTCCTGATGGGAAAATAGAGTGACCTGTGCCTGTCCCAACACCTAGAGCTAGTCTCTCATTGGCTCCCCCTCTTCCCGTTCATCCTCAGGACAAATTGCAAGCTGTACGGAACGGGAGGTTAAAGGTGCTGATTCTCCAAGGAGGGAGATTGCTAGTAAAGCGGCTGGAATGGCGAACCCGAGCACAAGGAGATGAGAAATGAGGTGCGTTTTAGAAACCTTTCCCGATCACACGGTGTACCACCTTCTGGGTTTCTCATGCATGTTTTCGAGGTAGGAAGATGCCCTTGAACCTGGAGATTTGGGACCCATGGGATGGGTAACAGGCAGTATTACTTTAAAGGCTCTGCGTTTGCTCCCCCAACCTCACCAAACCTCTCAGCCCCGAGAGTGTCCACCCTTATGTCTCCTCCAGCTGTGGGTCTAGATATGGTCAATCCAGGTTGCATCACAGCCCCTGAACGAATTTTGTAAGAAATTCTCTCTCTTTCACTGTCTTTGTTTCACGGGTTTTTAAAAGTAATTTATTTTTATAATGGGGTTTAGCTGTTTTTCACGGCTGTGTTTATGCGGCTTTACAGCCACTTGACTCACTTCCAGAGAGATATCAATACATAGGTTTTAAGATTCTTACTAGTCATATATATTCTTGTGCGGTGAATAGGGGGTGTTGAGTCCAGTTCACTGAGCAAGGAGTAGGTCTTTCTATTACATATTGGGTTTATGGAACGGTATCTGAGCTCATTTGAAACCCTTGTTTTATGCATCACCCCACCCCACCTTTCCCGTTAAGCAGCCATAGTGTGTTTTGTAAACGTGTGACTCTGTTCTGTTTTGTAATTCAGTTCAAGTGTAGCGGTTTTTACATTCCCTCTATAAGTGATAGCTTATGATAAGTGTCTTTTTCTGTGTGACTTATTTCACTTAGAATCGTCGTAGCTAAAGCCACTCATCATGCTGCTACTAGCCTTATGACATTGATTTCATGGCTGAGGGATATTCCATTGTACATAAGGACCACCACTTCTTTATCCATTTTTCTCTTTCCTGGGATATTTAAGGTGTCACGAAGTGGAGGTTCTTGTCAACAGAGCAGCCCTAAACTTTGGGTTGCCTGTGTCTTGCTGATTTTTAGTTTTCCCAATTTATACGCCCATGAGTGGAAGTGCCCTATGCGCTCTAAGCTGTGTTTTTTCGATGTTTCAGGACACACCGTACACTTCTCCAGAGTGGCTGTTGGCAATTTACATCCCGCCCATCAGCGTAGCAAGGCTCCCATTTCTCCATGGCCTGTTCTGCATTTCTGGTTTTGACAGTTTTTTCCGCATGGCCCTTTTGACCGATGGGCAGCGAGACTTCTTTGTAGTGCTGATTTGCCTTTCCAGGTTGCTTGGTTGGCCGAAAAGGGCGTATGCGTTTTTTTCCTGAATATATTCAGGAAAAAACGCATACGCCCTTTTTGGCCAAGGGCATCATTGTCGACGTTTTGCCACTTTTCATGTGCTTTAAAGGCGATTCGAATCGACCTCCTGAAATCTGTTTCCTGCAATTTTGCCTTGCTTTCAGATCCTCTTCGTTGCCTTCCCTCAATATATTTGTGGACGAGAGTTATCATTTATAACTCTGCAGGTTTGTGAATTGCAGTGCCCCTGAGCTCCATTTTTCAACTCGCTTTTTTGGGAGCTGGCCGCAAAAGCGCAGGATCGCCTCAGGCCCTATTCTGGTTCCGGGCGGTAGGCTGAGCCTGTGCTTAATTCCTCTTCCTGATGCGAAAATAGAGTGACCTGTGCCTGTCCCAACACCTAGAGCTAGTCTCTCATTGGCTCCCCCTCTTCCCGTTCATCCTCAGGACAAATTGCAAGCTGTACGGAACGGGAGGTTAAAGGTGCTGATTCTCCAAGGAGGGAGATTGCTAGTAAAGCGGCTGGAATGGCGAACCCGAGCACAAGGAGATGAGAAATGAGGTGCGTTTTAGAAACCTTTCCCGATCACACGGTGTACCACCTTCTGGGTTTCTCATGCATGTTTTCGAGGTAGGAAGATGCCCTTGAACCTGGAGATTTGGGACCCATGGGATGGGTAACAGGCAGTATTACTTTAAAGGCTCTGCGTTTGCTCCCCCAACCTCACCAAACCTCTCAGCCCCGAGAGTGTCCACCCTTATGTCTCCTCCAGCTGTGGGTCTAGATATGGTCAATCCAGGTTGCATCACAGCCCCTGAACGAATTTTGTAAGAATTTCTCTCTCTTTCACTGTCTTTGTTTCACGGGTTTTTAAAAGGAATTTATTTTTATAATGGGGTTTAGCTGCTTTTCACGGCTGTGTTTTTGCCACTTTACAGCCACTTGACTCACTTCCAGAGAGATATCAATACATAGGTTTTAAGATTCTTACTAGTCAGATATATTCTTGTGCGGTGAATAGGGGGTGTTGAGTCCAGTTCACTGAGCAAGGAGTAGGTCTTTCTATTACATATTGGGTTTATGGAACGGTATCTGAGCTCATTTGAAACCCTTGTTTTATGCATCACCCCACCCCACCTTTCCCGTTAAGAAGCCATAATGTGTTTTCTAAACGTGTGACTCTGTTCTGTCTTGTAATTCAGTTCAAGTGTAGCGGTTTTTACATTCCCTCTATAAGTGATAGCTTATAATAAGTGTGTTTTTCTGTGTGACTTATTTCACTTAGAATCGTCGTAGCTAAAGCCACTCATCATGCTGCTACTAGCCTTATGACATTGATTTCATGGCTGAGGGATATTCCATTGTACATAAGGACCACCACTTCTTTATCCATTTTTCTCTTTCCTGGGATATTTAAGGTGTCACGAAGTGGAGGTTCTTGTCAACAGAGCAGCCCCAAACTTTGGGGTGCCTGTGTCTTGCTGATTTTTAGTTTTCCCAATTTATACGCCCATGAGTGGAAGTGCCCTATGCGCTCTAAGCTGTGTTTTTTCGATGTTTCAGGACACACCGTACACTTCTCCAGAGTGGCTGTTGGCAATTTACATCCCGCCCATCAGCGTAGCAAGGCTCCCATTTCTCCATGGCCTGTCCTGCATTTCTGGTTTTGACACTTTTTTCCGCATGGCCCTTTTGACCGATGGGAAGCGAGACTTCTTTGTAGCGCTGATTTGCCTTTCCAGGTTGCTTGGTTGGCCAAAAAGGGCGTATGCGTTTTTTCCTGAATATATTCAGGAAAAAACGCATACGCCCTTTTTGGCCAAGGGCATCATTGTCGACGTTTTGCCGCTTTTCATGTGCTTTAAAGGCGATTCGAATCGACCTCCTGAAATCTGTTTCCTGCAATTCTGCCTTGCTTTCAGATCCTCTTCGTTGCCTTCCCTCAATATATTTGTGGACGAGAGTTATCATTTATAACTCTGCAGGTTTGTGAATTGCAGTGCCCCTGAGCTCCATTTTTCAACTCGCTTTTTTGGGAGCTGGCCGCAAAAGCGCAGGATCGCCTCAGGCCCTATTCTGGTTCCGGGCGGCAGGCTGAGCCTGTGGTTAATTCTTCTTCCTGATGGGAAAATAGAGTGACCTGTGCCTGTCCCAACACCTAGAGCTAGTCTCTCATTGGCTCCCCCTCTTCCCGTTCATCCTCAGGACAAATTGCAAGCTGTACGGAACGGGAGGTTAAAGGTGCTGATTCTCCAAGGAGGGAGATTGCTAGTAAAGCGGCTGGAATGGCGAACCCGAGCACAAGGAGATGAGAAATGAGGTGCGTTTTAGAAACCTTTCCCGATCACACGGTGTACCACCTTCTGGGTTTCTCATGCATGTTTTCGAGGTAGGAAGATGCCCTTGAACCTGGAGATTTGGGACCCATGGGATGGGTAACAGGCAGTATTACTTTAAAGGCTCTGCGTTTGCTCCCCCAACCTCACCAAATCTCTCAGCCCCGAGAATGTCCACCCTTATGTCTCATCCAGCTGTGGGTCTAGATATGGTCAATCCAGGTTGCATCACAGCCCCTGAACGAATTTTGTAAGAATTTCTCTCTCTTTCACTGTCTTTGTTTCACGGGTTTTTAAAAGTAATTTATTTTTATAATGGGGTTTAGCTGCTTTTCACGGCTGTGTTTCTGCCGCTTTACAACCACTTGACTCACTTCCAGAGAGATATCAATACATAGGTTTTAAGATTCTTACTAGTCATATATATTCTTGTGCGGTGAATAGGGGGTGTTGAGTCCAGTTCACTGAGCAAGGAGTAGGTCTTTCTATTACATATTGGGTTTATGGAACGGTATCTGAGCTCATTTGAAACCCTTGTTTTATGCATCACCCCACCAGACCTTTCCCGTTAAGCAGCCATAGTGTGTTTTGTAAACTTGTTACTCTGTTCTGTTTTGTAAACGTGTGACTCTGTTCTGTTTTGTAATTCAGTTCAAGTGCAGCGGTTTTTACATTCCCTCTATAAGTGATAGCTTATGATAAGTGTCTTTTTCTGTGTGACTTATTTCACTTAGAATCGTCGTAGCTAAAGCCACTCATCATGCTGCTACTAGCCTTATGACATTGATTTCATGGCTGAGTGATATTCCATTGTACATAAGGACCACCACTTCTTTATCCATTTTTCTCTTTCTTGGGATAGTTAAGGTGTCACGAAGTGGAGGTTCTTGTCAACAGAGCAGCCCCAAACTTTGGGGTGCCTGTGTCTTGCTGATTTTTAGTTTTCCCAATTTATACGCCCATGAGTGGAAGTGCCCTATGCTCTCTAAGCTGTGTTTTTTCGATGTTTCAGGACACACCGTACACTTCTCCAGAGTGGCTGTTGGCAATTTACATCCCGCCCATCAGCGTAGCAAGGCTCCCATTTCTCCATGGCCTGTTCTGCATTTCTGGTTTTGACACTTTTTTCCGCATGGCCCTTTTGACCGATGGGAAGCGAGACTTCTTTGTAGCGCTGATTTGCCTTTCCAGGTTGCTTGGTTGGCCAAAAGGGGCGTATGCGTTTTTTCCTGAATATATTCAGGAAAAAACGCATACGCCCTTTTTGGCCAAGGGCATCATTGTCGACGTTTTGCCGCTTTTCATGTGCTTTAAAGGCGATTCGAATCGACCTCCTGAAATCTGTTTCCTGCAATTCTGCCTTGCTTTCAGATCCTCTTCGTTGCCTTCCCTCAATATATTTGTGGACGAGAGTTATCATTTATAACTCTGCAGGTTTGTGAATTGCAGTGCCCCTGAGCTCCATTTTTCAACTCGCTTTTTTGGGAGCTGGCCGCAAAATCGCAGGATTGCCTCAGGCCCTATTCTGGTTCCGGGCGGCAGGCTGAGCCTGTGGTTAATTCTTCTTCCTGATGGGAAAATAGAGTGACCTGTGCCTGTCCCAACACCTAGAGCTAGTCTCTCATTGGCTCCCCCTCTTCCCGTTCATCCTCAGGACAAATTGCAAGCTGTACGGAACGGGAGGTTAAAGGTGCTGATTCTCCAAGGAGGGAGATTGCTAGTAAAGCGGCTGGAATGGCGAACCCGAGCACAAGGAGATGAGAAATGAGGTGCGTTTTAGAAACCTTTCCCGATCACACGGTGTACCACCTTCTGGGTTTCTCATGCATGTTTTCGAGGTAGGAAGATGCCCTTGAACCTGGAGATTTGGGACCCATGGGATGGGTAACAGGCAGTATTACTTTAAAGGCTCTGCGTTTGCTCCCCCAACCTCACCAAACCTCTCAGCCCCGAGAGTGTCCACCCTTATGTCTCCTCCAGCTGTGGGTCTAGATATGGTCAATCCAGGTTGCATCACAGCCCCTGAACGAATTTTGTAAGAAATTCTCTCTCTTTCACTGTCTTTGTTTCACGGGTTTTTAAAAGTAATTTATTTTTATAATGGGGTTTAGCTGTTTTTCACGGCTGTGTTTATGCGGCTTTACAGCCACTTGACTCACTTCCAGAGAGATATCAATACATAGGTTTTAAGATTCTTACTAGTCATATATATTCTTGTGCGGTGAATAGGGGGTGTTGAGTCCAGTTCACTGAGCAAGGAGTAGGTCTTTCTATTACATATTGGGTTTATGGAACGGTATCTGAGCTCATTTGAAACCCTTGTTTTATGCATCACCCCACCCCACCTTTCCCGTTAAGCAGCCATAGTGTGTTTTGTAAACGTGTGACTCTGTTCTGTTTTGTAATTCAGTTCAAGTGTAGCGGTTTTTACATTCCCTCTATAAGTGATAGCTTATGATAAGTGTCTTTTTCTGTGTGACTTATTTCACTTAGAATCGTCGTAGCTAAAGCCACTCATCATGCTGCTACTAGCCTTATGACATTGATTTCATGGCTGAGGGATATTCCATTGTACATAAGGACCACCACTTCTTTATCCATTTTTCTCTTTCCTGGGATATTTAAGGTGTCACGAAGTGGAGGTTCTTGTCAACAGAGCAGCCCTAAACTTTGGGTTGCCTGTGTCTTGCTGATTTTTAGTTTTCCCAATTTATACGCCCATGAGTGGAAGTGCCCTATGCGCTCTAAGCTGTGTTTTTTCGATGTTTCAGGACACACCGTACACTTCTCCAGAGTGGCTGTTGGCAATTTACATCCCGCCCATCAGCGTAGCAAGGCTCCCATTTCTCCATGGCCTGTTCTGCATTTCTGGTTTTGACAGTTTTTTCCGCATGGCCCTTTTGACCGATGGGCAGCGAGACTTCTTTGTAGTGCTGATTTGCCTTTCCAGGTTGCTTGGTTGGCCGAAAAGGGCGTATGCGTTTTTTTCCTGAATATATTCAGGAAAAAACGCATACGCCCTTTTTGGCCAAGGGCATCATTGTCGACGTTTTGCCACTTTTCATGTGCTTTAAAGGCGATTCGAATCGACCTCCTGAAATCTGTTTCCTGCAATTTTGCCTTGCTTTCAGATCCTCTTCGTTGCCTTCCCTCAATATATTTGTGGACGAGAGTTATCATTTATAACTCTGCAGGTTTGTGAATTGCAGTGCCCCTGAGCTCCATTTTTCAACTCGCTTTTTTGGGAGCTGGCCGCAAAAGCGCAGGATCGCCTCAGGCCCTATTCTGGTTCCGGGCGGTAGGCTGAGCCTGTGCTTAATTCCTCTTCCTGATGCGAAAATAGAGTGACCTGTGCCTGTCCCAACACCTAGAGCTAGTCTCTCATTGGCTCCCCCTCTTCCCGTTCATCCTCAGGACAAATTGCAAGCTGTACGGAACGGGAGGTTAAAGGTGCTGATTCTCCAAGGAGGGAGATTGCTAGTAAAGCGGCTGGAATGGCGAACCCGAGCACAAGGAGATGAGAAATGAGGTGCGTTTTAGAAACCTTTCCCGATCACACGGTGTACCACCTTCTGGGTTTCTCATGCATGTTTTCGAGGTAGGAAGATGCCCTTGAACCTGGAGATTTGGGACCCATGGGATGGGTAACAGGCAGTATTACTTTAAAGGCTCTGCGTTTGCTCCCCCAACCTCACCAAACCTCTCAGCCCCGAGAGTGTCCACCCTTATGTCTCCTCCAGCTGTGGGTCTAGATATGGTCAATCCAGGTTGCATCACAGCCCCTGAACGAATTTTGTAAGAATTTCTCTCTCTTTCACTGTCTTTGTTTCACGGGTTTTTAAAAGGAATTTATTTTTATAATGGGGTTTAGCTGCTTTTCACGGCTGTGTTTTTGCCACTTTACAGCCACTTGACTCACTTCCAGAGAGATATCAATACATAGGTTTTAAGATTCTTACTAGTCAGATATATTCTTGTGCGGTGAATAGGGGGTGTTGAGTCCAGTTCACTGAGCAAGGAGTAGGTCTTTCTATTACATATTGGGTTTATGGAACGGTATCTGAGCTCATTTGAAACCCTTGTTTTATGCATCACCCCACCCCACCTTTCCCGTTAAGAAGCCATAATGTGTTTTCTAAACGTGTGACTCTGTTCTGTCTTGTAATTCAGTTCAAGTGTAGCGGTTTTTACATTCCCTCTATAAGTGATAGCTTATAATAAGTGTGTTTTTCTGTGTGACTTATTTCACTTAGAATCGTCGTAGCTAAAGCCACTCATCATGCTGCTACTAGCCTTATGACATTGATTTCATGGCTGAGGGATATTCCATTGTACATAAGGACCACCACTTCTTTATCCATTTTTCTCTTTCCTGGGATATTTAAGGTGTCACGAAGTGGAGGTTCTTGTCAACAGAGCAGCCCCAAACTTTGGGGTGCCTGTGTCTTGCTGATTTTTAGTTTTCCCAATTTATACGCCCATGAGTGGAAGTGCCCTATGCGCTCTAAGCTGTGTTTTTTCGATGTTTCAGGACACACCGTACACTTCTCCAGAGTGGCTGTTGGCAATTTACATCCCGCCCATCAGCGTAGCAAGGCTCCCATTTCTCCATGGCCTGTCCTGCATTTCTGGTTTTGACACTTTTTTCCGCATGGCCCTTTTGACCGATGGGAAGCGAGACTTCTTTGTAGCGCTGATTTGCCTTTCCAGGTTGCTTGGTTGGCCAAAAAGGGCGTATGCGTTTTTTCCTGAATATATTCAGGAAAAAACGCATACGCCCTTTTTGGCCAAGGGCATCATTGTCGACGTTTTGCCGCTTTTCATGTGCTTTAAAGGCGATTCGAATCGACCTCCTGAAATCTGTTTCCTGCAATTCTGCCTTGCTTTCAGATCCTCTTCGTTGCCTTCCCTCAATATATTTGTGGACGAGAGTTATCATTTATAACTCTGCAGGTTTGTGAATTGCAGTGCCCCTGAGCTCCATTTTTCAACTCGCTTTTTTGGGAGCTGGCCACAAAAGCGCAGGATTACCTCAGGCCCTATTCTGGTTCCGGGCGGCAGGCTGAGCCTGTGGTTAATTCTTCTACCTGATGGGAAAATAGAGTGACCTGTGCCTGTCCCAACACCTAGAGCTAGTCTCTCATTGGCTCCCCCTCTTCCCGTTCATCCTCAGGACATATTGCAAGCTGTACGGAACGGGAGGTTAAAGGTGCTGATTCTCCAAGGAGGGAGATTGCTAGTAAAGCGGCTGGAATGGCGAACCCGAGCACAAGGAGATGAGAAATGAGGTGCGTTTTAGAAACCTTTCCCGATCACACGGTGTACCACCTTCTGGGTTTCTCATGCATGTTTTCGAGGTAGGAAGATGCCCTTGAACCTGGAGATTTGGGACCCATGGGATGGGTAACAGGCAGTATTACTTTAAAGGCTCTGCGTTTGCTCCCCCAACCTCACCAAATCTCTCAGCCCCGAGAATGTCCACCCTTATGTCTCATCCAGCTGTGGGTCTAGATATGGTCAATCCAGGTTGCATCACAGCCCCTGAACGAATTTTGTAAGAATTTCTCTCTCTTTCACTGTCTTTGTTTCACGGGTTTTTAAAAGTAATTTATTTTTATAATGGGGTTTAGCTGCTTTTCACGGCTGTGTTTCTGCCGCTTTACAGCCACTTGACTCACTTCCAGAGAGATATCAATACATAGGTTTTAAGATTCTTACTAGTCATATATATTCTTGTGCGGTGAATAGGGGGTGTTGAGTCCAGTTCACTGAGCAAGGAGTAGGTCTTTCTATTACATATTGGGTTTATGGAACGGTATCTGAGCTCATTTGAAACCCTTGTTTTATGCATCACCCCACCAGACCTTTCCCGTTAAGCAGCCATAGTGTGTTTTGTAAACTTGTTACTCTGTTCTGTTTTGTAAACGTGTGACTCTGTTCTGTTTTGTAATTCAGTTCAAGTGCAGCGGTTTTTACATTCCCTCTATAAGTGATAGCTTATGATAAGTGTCTTTTTCTGTGTGACTTATTTCACTTAGAATCGTCGTAGCTAAAGCCACTCATCATGCTGCTACTAGCCTTATGACATTGATTTCATGGCTGAGTGATATTCCATTGTACATAAGGACCACCACTTCTTTATCCATTTTTCTCTTTCTTGGGATAGTTAAGGTGTCACGAAGTGGAGGTTCTTGTCAACAGAGCAGCCCCAAACTTTGGGGTGCCTGTGTCTTGCTGATTTTTAGTTTTCCCAATTTATACGCCCATGAGTGGAAGTGCCCTATGCTCTCTAAGCTGTGTTTTTTCGATGTTTCAGGACACACCGTACACTTCTCCAGAGTGGCTGTTGGCAATTTACATCCCGCCCATCAGCGTAGCAAGGCTCCCATTTCTCCATGGCCTGTTCTGCATTTCTGGTTTTGACACTTTTTTCCGCATGGCCCTTTTGACCGATGGGAAGCGAGACTTCTTTGTAGCGCTGATTTGCCTTTCCAGGTTGCTTGGTTGGCCAAAAGGGGCGTATGCGTTTTTTCCTGAATATATTCAGGAAAAAACGCATACGCCCTTTTTGGCCAAGGGCATCATTGTCGACGTTTTGCCGCTTTTCATGTGCTTTAAAGGCGATTCGAATCGACCTCCTGAAATCTGTTTCCTGCAATTCTGCCTTGCTTTCAGATCCTCTTCGTTGCCTTCCCTCAATATATTTGTGGACGAGAGTTATCATTTATAACTCTGCAGGTTTGTGAATTGCAGTGCCCCTGAGCTCCATTTTTCAACTCGCTTTTTTGGGAGCTGGCCGCAAAATCGCAGGATTGCCTCAGGCCCTATTCTGGTTCCGGGCGGCAGGCTGAGCCTGTGGTTAATTCTTCTTCCTGATGGGAAAATAGAGTGACCTGTGCCTGTCCCAACACCTAGAGCTAGTCTCTCATTGGCTCCCCCTCTTCCCGTTCATCCTCAGGACAAATTGCAAGCTGTACGGAACGGGAGGTTAAAGGTGCTGATTCTCCAAGGAGGGAGATTGCTAGTAAAGCGGCTGGAATGGCGAACCCGAGCACAAGGAGATGAGAAATGAGGTGCGTTTTAGAAACCTTTCCCGATCACACGGTGTACCACCTTCTGGGTTTCTCATGCATGTTTTCGAGGTAGGAAGATGCCCTTGAACCTGGAGATTTGGGACCCATGGGATGGGTAACAGGCAGTATTACTTTAAAGGCTCTGCGTTTGCTCCCCCAACCTCACCAAACCTCTCAGCCCCGAGAGTGTCCACCCTTATGTCTCCTCCAGCTGTGGGTCTAGATATGGTCAATCCAGGTTGCATCACAGCCCCTGAACGAATTTTGTAAGAAATTCTCTCTCTTTCACTGTCTTTGTTTCACGGGTTTTTAAAAGTAATTTATTTTTATAATGGGGTTTAGCTGTTTTTCACGGCTGTGTTTATGCGGCTTTACAGCCACTTGACTCACTTCCAGAGAGATATCAATACATAGGTTTTAAGATTCTTACTAGTCATATATATTCTTGTGCGGTGAATAGGGGGTGTTGAGTCCAGTTCACTGAGCAAGGAGTAGGTCTTTCTATTACATATTGGGTTTATGGAACGGTATCTGAGCTCATTTGAAACCCTTGTTTTATGCATCACCCCACCCCACCTTTCCCGTTAAGCAGCCATAGTGTGTTTTGTAAACGTGTGACTCTGTTCTGTTTTGTAATTCAGTTCAAGTGTAGCGGTTTTTACATTCCCTCTATAAGTGATAGCTTATGATAAGTGTCTTTTTCTGTGTGACTTATTTCACTTAGAATCGTCGTAGCTAAAGCCACTCATCATGCTGCTACTAGCCTTATGACATTGATTTCATGGCTGAGGGATATTCCATTGTACATAAGGACCACCACTTCTTTATCCATTTTTCTCTTTCCTGGGATATTTAAGGTGTCACGAAGTGGAGGTTCTTGTCAACAGAGCAGCCCTAAACTTTGGGTTGCCTGTGTCTTGCTGATTTTTAGTTTTCCCAATTTATACGCCCATGAGTGGAAGTGCCCTATGCGCTCTAAGCTGTGTTTTTTCGATGTTTCAGGACACACCGTACACTTCTCCAGAGTGGCTGTTGGCAATTTACATCCCGCCCATCAGCGTAGCAAGGCTCCCATTTCTCCATGGCCTGTTCTGCATTTCTGGTTTTGACACTTTTTTCCGCATGGCCCTTTTGACCGATGGGAAGCGAGACTTCTTTGTAGCGCTGATTTGCCTTTCCAGGTTGCTTGGTTGGCCGAAAAGGGCGTATGCGTTTTTTTCCTGAATATATTCAGGAAAAAACGCATACGCCCTTTTTGGCCAAGGGCATCATTGTCGACGTTTTGCCACTTTTCATGTGCTTTAAAGGCGATTCGAATCGACCTCCTGAAATCTGTTTCCTGCAATTTTGCCTTGCTTTCAGATCCTCTTCGTTGCCTTCCCTCAATATATTTGTGGACGAGAGTTATCATTTATAACTCTGCAGGTTTGTGAATTGCAGTGCCCCTGAGCTCCATTTTTCAACTCGCTTTTTTGGGAGCTGGCCACAAAAGTGCAGGATTACCTCAGGCCCTATTCTGGTTCCGGGCGGCAGGCTGAGCCTGTGGTTAATTCTTCTACCTGATGGGAAAATAGAGTGACCTGTGCCTGTCCCAACACCTAGAGCTAGTCTCTCATTGGCTCCCCCTCTTCCCGTTCATCCTCAGGACATATTGCAAGCTGTACGGAACGGGAGGTTAAAGGTGCTGATTCTCCAAGGAGGGAGATTGCTAGTAAAGCGGCTGGAATGGCGAACCCGAGCACAAGGAGATGAGAAATGAGGTGCGTTTTAGAAACCTTTCCCGATCACACGGTGTACCACCTTCTGGGTTTCTCATGCATGTTTTCGAGGTAGGAAGATGCCCTTGAACCTGGAGATTTGGGACCCATGGGATGGGTAACAGGCAGTATTACTTTAAAGGCTCTGCGTTTGCTCCCCCAACCTCACCAAATCTCTCAGCCCCGAGAATGTCCACCCTTATGTCTCATCCAGCTGTGGGTCTAGATATGGTCAATCCAGGTTGCATCACAGCCCCTGAACGAATTTTGTAAGAATTTCTCTCTCTTTCACTGTCTTTGTTTCACGGGTTTTTAAAAGTAATTTATTTTTATAATGGGGTTTAGCTGCTTTTCACGGCTGTGTTTCTGCCGCTTTACAGCCACTTGACTCACTTCCAGAGAGATATCAATACATAGGTTTTAAGATTCTTACTAGTCATATATATTCTTGTGCGGTGAATAGGGGGTGTTGAGTCCAGTTCACTGAGCAAGGAGTAGGTCTTTCTATTACATATTGGGTTTATGGAACGGTATCTGAGCTCATTTGAAACCCTTGTTTTATGCATCACCCCACCAGACCTTTCCCGTTAAGCAGCCATAGTGTGTTTTGTAAACTTGTTACTCTGTTCTGTTTTGTAAACGTGTGACTCTGTTCTGTTTTGTAATTCAGTTCAAGTGCAGCGGTTTTTACATTCCCTCTATAAGTGATAGCTTATGATAAGTGTCTTTTTCTGTGTGACTTATTTCACTTAGAATCGTCGTAGCTAAAGCCACTCATCATGCTGCTACTAGCCTTATGACATTGATTTCATGGCTGAGTGATATTCCATTGTACATAAGGACCACCACTTCTTTATCCATTTTTCTCTTTCTTGGGATAGTTAAGGTGTCACGAAGTGGAGGTTCTTGTCAACAGAGCAGCCCCAAACTTTGGGGTGCCTGTGTCTTGCTGATTTTTAGTTTTCCCAATTTATACGCCCATGAGTGGAAGTGCCCTATGCTCTCTAAGCTGTGTTTTTTCGATGTTTCAGGACACACCGTACACTTCTCCAGAGTGGCTGTTGGCAATTTACATCCCGCCCATCAGCGTAGCAAGGCTCCCATTTCTCCATGGCCTGTTCTGCATTTCTGGTTTTGACACTTTTTTCCGCATGGCCCTTTTGACCGATGGGAAGCGAGACTTCTTTGTAGCGCTGATTTGCCTTTCCAGGTTGCTTGGTTGGCCAAAAGGGGCGTATGCGTTTTTTCCTGAATATATTCAGGAAAAAACGCATACGCCCCTTTTGGCCAAGGGCATCATTGTCGACGTTTTGCCGCTTTTCATGTGCTTTAAAGGCGATTCGAATCGACCTCCTGAAATCTGTTTCCTGCAATTCTGCCTTGCTTTCAGATCCTCTTCGTTGCCTTCCCTCAATATATTTGTGGACGAGAGTTATCATTTATAACTCTGCAGGTTTGTGAATTGCAGTGCCCCTGAGCTCCATTTTTCAACTCGCTTTTTTGGGAGCTGGCCGCAAAATCGCAGGATTGCCTCAGGCCCTATTCTGGTTCCGGGCGGCAGGCTGAGCCTGTGGTTAATTCTTCTTCCTGATGGGAAAATAGAGTGACCTGTGCCTGTCCCAACACCTAGAGCTAGTCTCTCATTGGCTCCCCCTCTTCCCGTTCATCCTCAGGACAAATTGCAAGCTGTACGGAACGGGAGGTTAAAGGTGCTGATTCTCCAAGGAGGGAGATTGCTAGTAAAGCGGCTGGAATGGCGAACCCGAGCACAAGGAGATGAGAAATGAGGTGCGTTTTAGAAACCTTTCCCGATCACACGGTGTACCACCTTCTGGGTTTCTCATGCATGTTTTCGAGGTAGGAAGATGCCCTTGAACCTGGAGATTTGGGACCCATGGGATGGGTAACAGGCAGTATTACTTTAAAGGCTCTGCGTTTGCTCCCCCAACCTCACCAAACCTCTCAGCCCCGAGAGTGTCCACCCTTATGTCTCCTCCAGCTGTGGGTCTAGATATGGTCAATCCAGGTTGCATCACAGCCCCTGAACGAATTTTGTAAGAAATTCTCTCTCTTTCACTGTCTTTGTTTCACGGGTTTTTAAAAGTAATTTATTTTTATAATGGGGTTTAGCTGTTTTTCACGGCTGTGTTTATGCGGCTTTACAGCCACTTGACTCACTTCCAGAGAGATATCAATACATAGGTTTTAAGATTCTTACTAGTCATATATATTCTTGTGCGGTGAATAGGGGGTGTTGAGTCCAGTTCACTGAGCAAGGAGTAGGTCTTTCTATTACATATTGGGTTTATGGAACGGTATCTGAGCTCATTTGAAACCCTTGTTTTATGCATCACCCCACCCCACCTTTCCCGTTAAGCAGCCATAGTGTGTTTTGTAAACGTGTGACTCTGTTCTGTTTTGTAATTCAGTTCAAGTGTAGCGGTTTTTACATTCCCTCTATAAGTGATAGCTTATGATAAGTGTCTTTTTCTGTGTGACTTATTTCACTTAGAATCGTCGTAGCTAAAGCCACTCATCATGCTGCTACTAGCCTTATGACATTGATTTCATGGCTGAGGGATATTCCATTGTACATAAGGACCACCACTTCTTTATCCATTTTTCTCTTTCCTGGGATATTTAAGGTGTCACGAAGTGGAGGTTCTTGTCAACAGAGCAGCCCTAAACTTTGGGTTGCCTGTGTCTTGCTGATTTTTAGTTTTCCCAATTTATACGCCCATGAGTGGAAGTGCCCTATGCGCTCTAAGCTGTGTTTTTTCGATGTTTCAGGACACACCGTACACTTCTCCAGAGTGGCTGTTGGCAATTTACATCCCGCCCATCAGCGTAGCAAGGCTCCCATTTCTCCATGGCCTGTTCTGCATTTCTGGTTTTGACAGTTTTTTCCGCATGGCCCTTTTGACCGATGGGCAGCGAGACTTCTTTGTAGCGCTGATTTGCCTTTCCAGGTTGCTTGGTTGGCCGAAAAGGGCGTATGCGTTTTTTTCCTGAATATATTCAGGAAAAAACGCATACGCCCTTTTTGGCCAAGGGCATCATTGTCGACGTTTTGCCACTTTTCATGTGCTTTAAAGGCGATTCGAATCGACCTCCTGAAATCTGTTTCCTGCAATTTTGCCTTGCTTTCAGATCCTCTTCGTTGCCTTCCCTCAATATATTTGTGGACGAGAGTTATCATTTATAACTCTGCAGGTTTGTGAATTGCAGTGCCCCTGAGCTCCATTTTTCAACTCGCTTTTTTGGGAGCTGGCCGCAAAAGCGCAGGATCGCCTCAGGCCCTATTCTGGTTCCGGGCGGTAGGCTGAGCCTGTGCTTAATTCCTCTTCCTGATGCGAAAATAGAGTGACCTGTGCCTGTCCCAACACCTAGAGCTAGTCTCTCATTGGCTCCCCCTCTTCCCGTTCATCCTCAGGACAAATTGCAAGCTGTACGGAACGGGAGGTTAAAGGTGCTGATTCTCCAAGGAGGGAGATTGCTAGTAAAGCGGCTGGAATGGCGAACCCGAGCACAAGGAGATGAGAAATGAGGTGCGTTTTAGAAACCTTTCCCGATCACACGGTGTACCACCTTCTGGGTTTCTCATGCATGTTTTCGAGGTAGGAAGATGCCCTTGAACCTGGAGATTTGGGACCCATGGGATGGGTAACAGGCAGTATTACTTTAAAGGCTCTGCGTTTGCTCCCCCAACCTCACCAAACCTCTCAGCCCCGAGAGTGTCCACCCTTATGTCTCCTCCAGCTGTGGGTCTAGATATGGTCAATCCAGGTTGCATCACAGCCCCTGAACGAATTTTGTAAGAATTTCTCTCTCTTTCACTGTCTTTGTTTCACGGGTTTTTAAAAGGAATTTATTTTTATAATGGGGTTTAGCTGCTTTTCACGGCTGTGTTTTTGCCACTTTACAGCCACTTGACTCACTTCCAGAGAGATATCAATACATAGGTTTTAAGATTCTTACTAGTCAGATATATTCTTGTGCGGTGAATAGGGGGTGTTGAGTCCAGTTCACTGAGCAAGGAGTAGGTCTTTCTATTACATATTGGGTTTATGGAACGGTATCTGAGCTCATTTGAAACCCTTGTTTTATGCATCACCCCACCCCACCTTTCCCGTTAAGAAGCCATAATGTGTTTTCTAAACGTGTGACTCTGTTCTGTCTTGTAATTCAGTTCAAGTGTAGCGGTTTTTACATTCCCTCTATAAGTGATAGCTTATAATAAGTGTGTTTTTCTGTGTGACTTATTTCACTTAGAATCGTCGTAGCTAAAGCCACTCATCATGCTGCTACTAGCCTTATGACATTGATTTCATGGCTGAGGGATATTCCATTGTACATAAGGACCACCACTTCTTTATCCATTTTTCTCTTTCCTGGGATATTTAAGGTGTCACGAAGTGGAGGTTCTTGTCAACAGAGCAGCCCCAAACTTTGGGGTGCCTGTGTCTTGCTGATTTTTAGTTTTCCCAATTTATACGCCCATGAGTGGAAGTGCCCTATGCGCTCTAAGCTGTGTTTTTTCGATGTTTCAGGACACACCGTACACTTCTCCAGAGTGGCTCTTGGCAATTTACATCCCGCCCATCAGCGTAGCAAGGCTCCCATTTCTCCATGGCCTGTCCTGCATTTCTGGTTTTGACACTTTTTTCCGCATGGCCCTTTTGACCGATGGGAAGCGAGACTTCTTTGTAGCGCTGATTTGCCTTTCCAGGTTGCTTGGTTGGCCAAAAAGGGCGTATGCGTTTTTTCCTGAATATATTCAGGAAAAAACGCATACGCCCTTTTTGGCCAAGGGCATCATTGTCGACGTTTTGCCGCTTTTCATGTGCTTTAAAGGCGATTCGAATCGACCTCCTGAAATCTGTTTCCTGCAATTCTGCCTTGCTTTCAGATCCTCTTCGTTGCCTTCCCTCAATATATTTGTGGACGAGAGTTATCATTTATAACTCTGCAGGTTTGTGAATTGCAGTGCCCCTGAGCTCCATTTTTCAACTCGCTTTTTTGGGAGCTGGCCACAAAAGCGCAGGATTACCTCAGGCCCTATTCTGGTTCCGGGCGGCAGGCTGAGCCTGTGGTTAATTCTTCTACCTGATGGGAAAATAGAGTGACCTGTGCCTGTCCCAACACCTAGAGCTAGTCTCTCATTGGCTCCCCCTCTTCCCGTTCATCCTCAGGACATATTGCAAGCTGTACGGAACGGGAGGTTAAAGGTGCTGATTCTCCAAGGAGGGAGATTGCTAGTAAAGCGGCTGGAATGGCGAACCCGAGCACAAGGAGATGAGAAATGAGGTGCGTTTTAGAAACCTTTCCCGATCACACGGTGTACCACCTTCTGGGTTTCTCATGCATGTTTTCGAGGTAGGAAGATGCCCTTGAACCTGGAGATTTGGGACCCATGGGATGGGTAACAGGCAGTATTACTTTAAAGGCTCTGCGTTTGCTCCCCCAACCTCACCAAATCTCTCAGCCCCGAGAATGTCCACCCTTATGTCTCATCCAGCTGTGGGTCTAGATATGGTCAATCCAGGTTGCATCACAGCCCCTGAACGAATTTTGTAAGAATTTCTCTCTCTTTCACTGTCTTTGTTTCACGGGTTTTTAAAAGTAATTTATTTTTATAATGGGGTTTAGCTGCTTTTCACGGCTGTGTTTCTGCCGCTTTACAGCCACTTGACTCACTTCCAGAGAGATATCAATACATAGGTTTTAAGATTCTTACTAGTCATATATATTCTTGTGCGGTGAATAGGGGGTGTTGAGTCCAGTTCACTGAGCAAGGAGTAGGTCTTTCTATTACATATTGGGTTTATGGAACGGTATCTGAGCTCATTTGAAACCCTTGTTTTATGCATCACCCCACCAGACCTTTCCCGTTAAGCAGCCATAGTGTGTTTTGTAAACTTGTTACTCTGTTCTGTTTTGTAAACGTGTGACTCTGTTCTGTTTTGTAATTCAGTTCAAGTGCAGCGGTTTTTACATTCCCTCTATAAGTGATAGCTTATGATAAGTGTCTTTTTCTGTGTGACTTATTTCACTTAGAATCGTCGTAGCTAAAGCCACTCATCATGCTGCTACTAGCCTTATGACATTGATTTCATGGCTGAGTGATATTCCATTGTACATAAGGACCACCACTTCTTTATCCATTTTTCTCTTTCTTGGGATAGTTAAGGTGTCACGAAGTGGAGGTTCTTGTCAACAGAGCAGCCCCAAACTTTGGGGTGCCTGTGTCTTGCTGATTTTTAGTTTTCCCAATTTATACGCCCATGAGTGGAAGTGCCCTATGCTCTCTAAGCTGTGTTTTTTCGATGTTTCAGGACACACCGTACACTTCTCCAGAGTGGCTGTTGGCAATTTACATCCCGCCCATCAGCGTAGCAAGGCTCCCATTTCTCCATGGCCTGTTCTGCATTTCTGGTTTTGACACTTTTTTCCGCATGGCCCTTTTGACCGATGGGAAGCGAGACTTCTTTGTAGCGCTGATTTGCCTTTCCAGGTTGCTTGGTTGGCCAAAAGGGGCGTATGCGTTTTTTCCTGAATATATTCAGGAAAAAACGCATACGCCCTTTTTGGCCAAGGGCATCATTGTCGACGTTTTGCCGCTTTTCATGTGCTTTAAAGGCGATTCGAATCGACCTCCTGAAATCTGTTTCCTGCAATTCTGCCTTGCTTTCAGATCCTCTTCGTTGCCTTCCCTCAATATATTTGTGGACGAGAGTTATCATTTATAACTCTGCAGGTTTGTGAATTGCAGTGCCCCTGAGCTCCATTTTTCAACTCGCTTTTTTGGGAGCTGGCCGCAAAAGCGCAGGATTGCCTCAGGCCCTATTCTGGTTCCGGGCGGCAGGCTGAGCCTGTGGTTAATTCTTCTTCCTGATGGGAAAATAGAGTGACCTGTGCCTGTCCCAACACCTAGAGCTAGTCTCTCATTGGCTCCCCCTCTTCCCGTTCATCCTCAGGACAAATTGCAAGCTGTACGGAACGGGAGGTTAAAGGTGCTGATTCTCCAAGGAGGGAGATTGCTAGTAAAGCGGCTGGAATGGCGAACCCGAGCACAAGGAGATGAGAAATGAGGTGCGTTTTAGAAACCTTTCCCGATCACACGGTGTACCACCTTCTGGGTTTCTCATGCATGTTTTCGAGGTAGGAAGATGCCCTTGAACCTGGAGATTTGGGACCCATGGGATGGGTAACAGGCAGTATTACTTTAAAGGCTCTGCGTTTGCTCCCCCAACCTCACCAAACCTCTCAGCCCCGAGAGTGTCCACCCTTATGTCTCCTCCAGCTGTGGGTCTAGATATGGTCAATCCAGGTTGCATCACAGCCCCTGAACGAATTTTGTAAGAATTTCTCTCTCTTTCACTGTCTTTGTTTCACGGGTTTTTAAAAGTAATTTATTTTTATAATGGGGTTTAGCTGCTTTTCACGGCTGTGTTTCTGCCGCTTTACAGCCACTTGACTCACTTCCAGAGAGATATCAATACATAGGTTTTAAGATTCTTACTAGTCATATATATTCTTGTGCGGTGAATAGGGGGTGTTGAGTCCAGTTCACTGAGCAAGGAGTAGGTCTTGCTATTACATATTGGGTTTATGGAACGGTATCTGAGCTCATTTGAAACCCTTGTTTTATGCATCACCCCACCAGACCTTTCCCGTTAAGCAGCCATAGTGTGTTTTGTAAACTTGTTACTCTGTTCTGTTTTGTAAACGTGTGACTCTGTTCTGTTTTGTAATTCAGTTCAAGTGCAGCGGTTTTTACATTCCCTCTATAAGTGATAGCTTATGATAAGTGTCTTTTTCTGTGTGACTTATTTCACTTAGAATCGTCGTAGCTAAAGCCACTCATCATGCTGCTACTAGCCTTATGACATTGATTTCATGGCTGAGGGATATTCCATTGTACCTAAGGACCACCACTTCTTTATCCATTTTTCTCTTTCCTGGGATAGTTAAGGTGTCACGAAGTGGAGGTTCTTGTCAACAGAGCAGCCCCAAACTTTGGGGTGCCTGTGTCTTGCTGATTTTTAGTTTTCCCAATTTATACGCCCATGAGTGGAAGTGCCCTATGCTCTCTAAGCTGTGTTTTTTCGATGTTTCAGGACACACCGTACACTTCTCCAGAGTGGCTGTTGGCAATTTACATCCCGCCCATCAGCGTAGCAAGGCTCCCATTTCTCCATGGCCTGTTCTGCATTTCTGGTTTTGACACTTTTTTCCGCATGGCCCTTTTGACCGATGGGAAGCGAGACTTCTTTGTAGCGCTGATTTGCCTTTCCAGGTTGCTTGGTTGGCCAAAAGGGGCGTATGCGTTTTTTCCTGAATATATTCAGGAAAAAACGCATACGCCCTTTTTGGCCAAGGGCATCATTGTCGACGTTTTGCCGCTTTTCATGTGCTTTAAAGGCGATTCGAATCGACCTCCTGAAATCTGTTTCCTGCAATTCTGCCTTGCTTTCAGATCCTCTTCGTTGCCTTCCCTCAATATATTTGTGGACGAGAGTTATCATTTATAACTCTGCAGGTTTGTGAATTGCAGTGCCCCTGAGCTCCATTTTTCAACTCGCTTTTTTGGGAGCTGGCCGCAAAATCGCAGGATTGCCTCAGGCCCTATTCTGGTTCCGGGCGGCAGGCTGAGCCTGTGGTTAATTCTTCTTCCTGATGGGAAAATAGAGTGACCTGTGCCTGTCCCAACACCTAGAGCTAGTCTCTCATTGGCTCCCCCTCTTCCCGTTCATCCTCAGGACAAATTGCAAGCTGTACGGAACGGGAGGTTAAAGGTGCTGATTCTCCAAGGAGGGAGATTGCTAGTAAAGCGGCTGGAATGGCGAACCCGAGCACAAGGAGATGAGAAATGAGGTGCGTTTTAGAAACCTTTCCCGATCACACGGTGTACCACCTTCTGGGTTTCTCATGCATGTTTTCGAGGTAGGAAGATGCCCTTGAACCTGGAGATTTGGGACCCATGGGATGGGTAACAGGCAGTATTACTTTAAAGGCTCTGCGTTTGCTCCCCCAACCTCACCAAACCTCTCAGCCCCGAGAGTGTCCACCCTTATGTCTCCTCCAGCTGTGGGTCTAGATATGGTCAATCCAGGTTGCATCACAGCCCCTGAACGAATTTTGTAAGAAATTCTCTCTCTTTCACTGTCTTTGTTTCACGGGTTTTTAAAAGTAATTTATTTTTATAATGGGGTTTAGCTGTTTTTCACGGCTGTGTTTATGCGGCTTTACAGCCACTTGACTCACTTCCAGAGAGATATCAATACATAGGTTTTAAGATTCTTACTAGTCATATATATTCTTGTGCGGTGAATAGGGGGTGTTGAGTCCAGTTCACTGAGCAAGGAGTAGGTCTTTCTATTACATATTGGGTTTATGGAACGGTATCTGAGCTCATTTGAAACCCTTGTTTTATGCATCACCCCACCCCACCTTTCCCGTTAAGCAGCCATAGTGTGTTTTGTAAACGTGTGACTCTGTTCTGTTTTGTAATTCAGTTCAAGTGTAGCGGTTTTTACATTCCCTCTATAAGTGATAGCTTATGATAAGTGTCTTTTTCTGTGTGACTTATTTCACTTAGAATCGTCGTAGCTAAAGCCACTCATCATGCTGCTACTAGCCTTATGACATTGATTTCATGGCTGAGGGATATTCCATTGTACATAAGGACCACCACTTCTTTATCCATTTTTCTCTTTCCTGGGATATTTAAGGTGTCACGAAGTGGAGGTTCTTGTCAACAGAGCAGCCCTAAACTTTGGGTTGCCTGTGTCTTGCTGATTTTTAGTTTTCCCAATTTATACGCCCATGAGTGGAAGTGCCCTATGCGCTCTAAGCTGTGTTTTTTCGATGTTTCAGGACACACCGTACACTTCTCCAGAGTGGCTGTTGGCAATTTACATCCCGCCCATCAGCGTAGCAAGGCTCCCATTTCTCCATGGCCTGTTCTGCATTTCTGGTTTTGACACTTTTTTCCGCATGGCCCTTTTGACCGATGGGAAGCGAGACTTCTTTGTAGCGCTGATTTGCCTTTCCAGGTTGCTTGGTTGGCCGAAAAGGGCGTATGCGTTTTTTTCCTGAATATATTCAGGAAAAAACGCATACGCCCTTTTTGGCCAAGGGCATCATTGTCGACGTTTTGCCACTTTTCATGTGCTTTAAAGGCGATTCGAATCGACCTCCTGAAATCTGTTTCCTGCAATTCTGCCTTGCTTTCAGATCCTCTTCGTTGCCTTCCCTCAATATATTTGTGGACGAGAGTTATCATTTATAACTCTGCAGGTTTGTGAATTGCAGTGCCCCTGAGCTCCATTTTTCAACTCGCTTTTTTGGGAGCTGGCCGCAAAAGCGCAGGATCGCCTCAGGCCCTATTCTGGTTCCGGGCGGTAGGCTGAGCCTGTGCTTAATTCCTCTTCCTGATGCGAAAATAGAGTGACCTGTGCCTGTCCCAACACCTAGAGCTAGTCTCTCATTGGCTCCCCCTCTTCCCGTTCATCCTCAGGACAAATTGCAAGCTGTACGGAACGGGAGGTTAAAGGTGCTGATTCTCCAAGGAGGGAGATTGCTAGTAAAGCGGCTGGAATGGCGAACCCGAGCACAAGGAGATGAGAAATGAGGTGCGTTTTAGAAACCTTTCCCGATCACACGGTGTACCACCTTCTGGGTTTCTCATGCATGTTTTCGAGGTAGGAAGATGCCCTTGAACCTGGAGATTTGGGACCCATGGGATGGGTAACAGGCAGTATTACTTTAAAGGCTCTGCGTTTGCTCCCCCAACCTCACCAAACCTCTCAGCCCCGAGAGTGTCCACCCTTATGTCTCCTCCAGCTGTGGGTCTAGATATGGTCAATCCAGGTTGCATCACAGCCCCTGAACGAATTTTGTAAGAATTTCTCTCTCTTTCACTGTCTTTGTTTCACGGGTTTTTAAAAGGAATTTATTTTTATAATGGGGTTTAGCTGCTTTTCACGGCTGTGTTTTTGCCACTTTACAGCCACTTGACTCACTTCCAGAGAGATATCAATACATAGGTTTTAAGATTCTTACTAGTCAGATATATTCTTGTGCGGTGAATAGGGGGTGTTGAGTCCAGTTCACTGAGCAAGGAGTAGGTCTTTCTATTACATATTGGGTTTATGGAACGGTATCTGAGCTCATTTGAAACCCTTGTTTTATGCATCACCCCACCCCACCTTTCCCGTTAAGAAGCCATAATGTGTTTTCTAAACGTGTGACTCTGTTCTGTCTTGTAATTCAGTTCAAGTGTAGCGGTTTTTACATTCCCTCTATAAGTGATAGCTTATAATAAGTGTGTTTTTCTGTGTGACTTATTTCACTTAGAATCGTCGTAGCTAAAGCCACTCATCATGCTGCTACTAGCCTTATGACATTGATTTCATGGCTGAGGGATATTCCATTGTACATAAGGACCACCACTTCTTTATCCATTTTTCTCTTTCCTGGGATATTTAAGGTGTCACGAAGTGGAGGTTCTTGTCAACAGAGCAGCCCCAAACTTTGGGGTGCCTGTGTCTTGCTGATTTTTAGTTTTCCCAATTTATACGCCCATGAGTGGAAGTGCCCTATGCGCTCTAAGCTGTGTTTTTTCGATGTTTCAGGACACACCGTACACTTCTCCAGAGTGGCTCTTGGCAATTTACATCCCGCCCATCAGCGTAGCAAGGCTCCCATTTCTCCATGGCCTGTCCTGCATTTCTGGTTTTGACACTTTTTTCCGCATGGCCCTTTTGACCGATGGGAAGCGAGACTTCTTTGTAGCGCTGATTTGCCTTTCCAGGTTGCTTGGTTGGCCAAAAAGGGCGTATGCGTTTTTTCCTGAATATATTCAGGAAAAAACGCATACGCCCTTTTTGGCCAAGGGCATCATTGTCGACGTTTTGCCGCTTTTCATGTGCTTTAAAGGCGATTCGAATCGACCTCCTGAAATCTGTTTCCTGCAATTCTGCCTTGCTTTCAGATCCTCTTCGTTGCCTTCCCTCAATATATTTGTGGACGAGAGTTATCATTTATAACTCTGCAGGTTTGTGAATTGCAGTGCCCCTGAGCTCCATTTTTCAACTCGCTTTTTTGGGAGCTGGCCACAAAAGCGCAGGATTACCTCAGGCCCTATTCTGGTTCCGGGCGGCAGGCTGAGCCTGTGGTTAATTCTTCTACCTGATGGGAAAATAGAGTGACCTGTGCCTGTCCCAACACCTAGAGCTAGTCTCTCATTGGCTCCCCCTCTTCCCGTTCATCCTCAGGACATATTGCAAGCTGTACGGAACGGGAGGTTAAAGGTGCTGATTCTCCAAGGAGGGAGATTGCTAGTAAAGCGGCTGGAATGGCGAACCCGAGCACAAGGAGATGAGAAATGAGGTGCGTTTTAGAAACCTTTCCCGATCACACGGTGTACCACCTTCTGGGTTTCTCATGCATGTTTTCGAGGTAGGAAGATGCCCTTGAACCTGGAGATTTGGGACCCATGGGATGGGTAACAGGCAGTATTACTTTAAAGGCTCTGCGTTTGCTCCCCCAACCTCACCAAATCTCTCAGCCCCGAGAATGTCCACCCTTATGTCTCATCCAGCTGTGGGTCTAGATATGGTCAATCCAGGTTGCATCACAGCCCCTGAACGAATTTTGTAAGAATTTCTCTCTCTTTCACTGTCTTTGTTTCACGGGTTTTTAAAAGTAATTTATTTTTATAATGGGGTTTAGCTGCTTTTCACGGCTGTGTTTCTGCCGCTTTACAGCCACTTGACTCACTTCCAGAGAGATATCAATACATAGGTTTTAAGATTCTTACTAGTCATATATATTCTTGTGCGGTGAATAGGGGGTGTTGAGTCCAGTTCACTGAGCAAGGAGTAGGTCTTTCTATTACATATTGGGTTTATGGAACGGTATCTGAGCTCATTTGAAACCCTTGTTTTATGCATCACCCCACCAGACCTTTCCCGTTAAGCAGCCATAGTGTGTTTTGTAAACTTGTTACTCTGTTCTGTTTTGTAAACGTGTGACTCTGTTCTGTTTTGTAATTCAGTTCAAGTGCAGCGGTTTTTACATTCCCTCTATAAGTGATAGCTTATGATAAGTGTCTTTTTCTGTGTGACTTATTTCACTTAGAATCGTCGTAGCTAAAGCCACTCATCATGCTGCTACTAGCCTTATGACATTGATTTCATGGCTGAGTGATATTCCATTGTACATAAGGACCACCACTTCTTTATCCATTTTTCTCTTTCTTGGGATAGTTAAGGTGTCACGAAGTGGAGGTTCTTGTCAACAGAGCAGCCCCAAACTTTGGGGTGCCTGTGTCTTGCTGATTTTTAGTTTTCCCAATTTATACGCCCATGAGTGGAAGTGCCCTATGCTCTCTAAGCTGTGTTTTTTCGATGTTTCAGGACACACCGTACACTTCTCCAGAGTGGCTCTTGGCAATTTACATCCCGCCCATCAGCGTAGCAAGGCTCCCATTTCTCCATGGCCTGTCCTGCATTTCTGGTTTTGACACTTTTTTCCGCATGGCCCTTTTGATCGATGGGAAGCGAGACTTCTTTGTAGCGCTGATTTGCCTTTCCAGGTTGCTTGGTTGGCCAAAAAGGGCGTATGCGTTTTTTCCTGAATATATTCAGGAAAAAACGCATACGCCCTTTTTGGCCAAGGGCATCATTGTCGACGTTTTGCCGCTTTTCATGTGCTTTAAAGGCGATTCGAATCGACCTCCTGAAATCTGTTTCCTGCAATTCTGCCTTGCTTTCAGATCCTCTTCGGTGCCTTCCCTCAATATATTTGTGGACGAGAGTTATCATTTATAACTCTGCAGGTTTGTGAATTGCAGTGCCCCTGAGCTCCATTTTTCAACTCGCTTTTTTGGGAGCTGGCCACAAAAGCGCAGGATTACCTCAGGCCCTATTCTGGTTCCGGGCGGCAGGCTGAGCCTGTGGTTAATTCTTCTACCTGATGGGAAAATAGAGTGACCTGTGCCTGTCCCAACACCTAGAGCTAGTCTCTCATTGGCTCCCCCTCTTCCCGTTCATCCTCAGGACATATTGCAAGCTGTACGGAACGGGAGGTTAAAGGTGCTGATTCTCCAAGGAGGGAGATTGCTAGTAAAGCGGCTGGAATGGCGAACCCGAGCACAAGGAGATGAGAAATGAGGTGCGTTTTAGAAACCTTTCCCGATCACACGGTGTACCACCTTCTGGGTTTCTCATGCATGTTTTCGAGGTAGGAAGATGCCCTTGAACCTGGAGATTTGGGACCCATGGGATGGGTAACAGGCAGTATTACTTTAAAGGCTCTGCGTTTGCTCCCCCAACCTCACCAAATCTCTCAGCCCCGAGAATGTCCACCCTTATGTCTCATCCAGCTGTGGGTCTAGATATGGTCAATCCAGGTTGCATCACAGCCCCTGAACGAATTTTGTAAGAATTTCTCTCTCTTTCACTGTCTTTGTTTCACGGGTTTTTAAAAGTAATTTATTTTTATAATGGGGTTTAGCTGCTTTTCACGGCTGTGTTTCTGCCGCTTTACAGCCACTTGACTCACTTCCAGAGAGATATCAATACATAGGTTTTAAGATTCTTACTAGTCATATATATTCTTGTGCGGTGAATAGGGGGTGTTGAGTCCAGTTCACTGAGCAAGGAGTAGGTCTTTCTATTACATATTGGGTTTATGGAACGGTATCTGAGCTCATTTGAAACCCTTGTTTTATGCATCACCCCACCAGACCTTTCCCGTTAAGCAGCCATAGTGTGTTTTGTAAACTTGTTAGTCTGTTCTGTTTTGTAAACGTGTGACTCTGTTCTGTTTTGTAATTCAGTTCAAGTGCAGCGGTTTTTACATTCCCTCTATAAGTGATAGCTTATGATAAGTGTCTTTTTCTGTGTGACTTATTTCACTTAGAATCGTCGTAGCTAAAGCCACTCATCATGCTGCTACTAGCCTTATGACATTGATTTCATGGCTGAGTGATATTCCATTGTACATAAGGACCACCACTTCTTTATCCATTTTTCTCTTTCTTGGGATAGTTAAGGTGTCACGAAGTGGAGGTTCTTGTCAACAGAGCAGCCCCAAACTTTGGGGTGCCTGTGTCTTGCTGATTTTTAGTTTTCCCAATTTATACGCCCATGAGTGGAAGTGCCCTATGCTCTCTAAGCTGTGTTTTTTCGATGTTTCAGGACACACCGTACACTTCTCCAGAGTGGCTGTTGGCAATTTACATCCCGCCCTTCAGCGTAGCAAGGCTCCCATTTCTCCATGGCCTGTTCTGCATTTCTGGTTTTGACACTTTTTTCCGCATGGCCCTTTTGACCGATGGGAAGCGAGACTTCTTTGTAGCGCTGATTTGCCTTTCCAGGTTGCTTGGTTGGCCAAAAGGGGCGTATGCGTTTTTTCCTGAATATATTCAGGAAAAAACGCATACGCCCTTTTTGGCCAAGGGCATCATTGTCGACGTTTTGCCGCTTTTCATGTGCTTTAAAGGCGATTCGAATCGACCTCCTGAAATCTGTTTCCTGCAATTCTGCCTTGCTTTCAGATCCTCTTCGTTGCCTTCCCTCAATATATTTGTGGACGAGAGTTATCATTTATAACTCTGCAGGTTTGTGAATTGCAGTGCCCCTGAGCTCCATTTTTCAACTCGCTTTTTTGGGAGCTGGCCGCAAAATCGCAGGATTGCCTCAGGCCCTATTCTGGTTCCGGGCGGCAGGCTGAGCCTGTGGTTAATTCTTCTTCCTGATGGGAAAATAGAGTGACCTGTGCCTGTCCCAACACCTAGAGCTAGTCTCTCATTGGCTCCCCCTCTTCCCGTTCATCCTCAGGACAAATTGCAAGCTGTACGGAACGGGAGGTTAAAGGTGCTGATTCTCCAAGGAGGGAGATTGCTAGTAAAGCGGCTGGAATGGCGAACCCGAGCACAAGGAGATGAGAAATGAGGTGCGTTTTAGAAACCTTTCCCGATCACACGGTGTACCACCTTCTGGGTTTCTCATGCATGTTTTCGAGGTAGGAAGATGCCCTTGAACCTGGAGATTTGGGACCCATGGGATGGGTAACAGGCAGTATTACTTTAAAGGCTCTGCGTTTGCTCCCCCAACCTCACCAAACCTCTCAGCCCCGAGAGTGTCCACCCTTATGTCTCCTCCAGCTGTGGGTCTAGATATGGTCAATCCAGGTTGCATCACAGCCCCTGAACGAATTTTGTAAGAATTTCTCTCTCTTTCACTGTCTTTGTTTCACGGGTTTTTAAAAGTAATTTATTTTTATAATGGGGTTTAGCTGCTTTTCACGGCTGTGTTTCTGCCGCTTTACAGCCACTTGACTCACTTCCAGAGAGATATCAATACATAGGTTTTAAGATTCTTACTAGTCATATATATTCTTGTGCGGTGAATAGGGGGTGTTGAGTCCAGTTCACTGAGCAAGGAGTAGGTCTTGCTATTACATATTGGGTTTATGGAACGGTATCTGAGCTCATTTGAAACCCTTGTTTTATGCATCACCCCACCAGACCTTTCCCGTTAAGCAGCCATAGTGTGTTTTGTAAACTTGTTACTCTGTTCTGTTTTGTAAACGTGTGACTCTGTTCTGTTTTGTAATTCAGTTCAAGTGCAGCGGTTTTTACATTCCCTCTATAAGTGATAGCTTATGATAAGTGTCTTTTTCTGTGTGACTTATTTCACTTAGAATCGTCGTAGCTAAAGCCACTCATCATGCTGCTACTAGCCTTATGACATTGATTTCATGGCTGAGTGATATTCCATTGTACAAAAGGACCACCACTTCTTTATCCATTTTTCTCTTTCCTGGGATATTTAAGGTGTCATGAAGTGGAGGTTCTTGTCAACAGAGCAGCCCTAAACTTTGGGGTGCCTGTGTCTTGCTGATTTTTAGTTTTCCCAATTTATACGCCCATGAGTGGAAGTGCCCTATGCGCTCTAAGCTGTGTTTTTTCGATGTTTCAGGACACACCGTACACTTCTCCAGAGTGGCTGTTGGCAATTTACATCCCGCCCATCAGCGTAGCAAGGCTCCCATTTCTCCATGGCCTATCCTGCATTTCTGGTTTTGACACTTTTTTCCGCATGGCCCTTTTGACCGATGGGAAGCGAGACTTCTTTGTAGCGCTGATTTGCCTTTCCAGGTTGCTTGGTTGGCCAAAAAGGGCGTTTGCGTTTTTTCCTGAATATATTCAGGAAAAAACGCATACGCCCTTTTTGGCCAAGGGCATCATTGTCGACGTTTTGCCGCTTTTCATGTGCTTTAAAGGCGATTCGAATCGACCTCCTGAAATCTGTTTCCTGCAATTCTGCCTTGCTTTCAGATCCTCTTCGTTGCCTTCCCTCAATATATTTGTGGACGAGAGTTATCATTTATAACTCTGCAGGTTTGTGAATTGCAGTGCCCCTGAGCTCCATTTTTCAACTCGCTTTTTTGGGAGCTGGCCGCAAAAGCGCAGGATTGCCTCAGGCCCTATTCTGCTTCCGGGCGGCAGGCTGAGCCTGTGGTTAATTCTTCTTCCTGATGGGAAAATAGAGTGACCTGTGCCTGTCCCAACACCTAGAGCTAGTCTCTCATTGGCTCCCCCTCTTCCCGTTCATCCTCAGGACAAATTGCAAGCTGTACGGAACGGGAGGTTAAAGGTGCTGATTCTCCAAGGAGGGAGATTGCTAGTAAAGCGGCTGGAATGGCGAACCCGAGCACAAGGAGATGAGAAATGAGGTGCGTTTTAGAAACCTTTCCCGATCACACGGTGTACCACCTTCTGGGTTTCTCATGCATGTTTTCGAGGTAGGAAGATGCCCTTGAACCTGGAGATTTGGGACCCATGGGATGGGTAACAGGCAGTATTACTTTAAAGGCTCTGCGTTTGCTCCCCCAACCTCACCAAACCTCTCAGCCCCGAGAGTGTCCACCCTTATGTCTCATCCAGCTGTGGGTCTAGATATGGTCAATCCAGGTTGCATCACAGCCCCTGAACGAATTTTGTAAGAAATTCTCTCTCTTTCACTGTCTTTGTTTCACGGGTTTTTAAAAGGAATTTATTTTTATAATGGGTTTTAGCTGTTTTTCACGGCTGTGTTTATGCGGCTTTACAGCCACTTGACTCACTTCCAGAGAGATATCAATACATAGGTTTTAAGATTCTTACTAGTCAGATATATTCTTGTGCGGTGAATAGGGGGTGTTGAGTCCAGTTCACTGAGCAAGGAGTAGGTCTTTCTATTACATATTGGGTTTATGGAACGGTATCTGAGCTCATTTGAAACCCTTGTTTTATGCATCACCCCACCCCACCTTTCCCGTTAAGAAGCCATAATGTGTTTTCTAAACGTGTGACTCTGTTCTGTCTTGTAATTCAGTTCAAGTGTAGCGGTTTTTACATTCCCTCTATAAGTGATAGCTTATAATAAGTGTGTTTTTCTGTGTGACTTATTTCACTTAGAATCGTCGTAGCTAAAGCCACTCATCATGCTGCTACTAGCCTTATGACATTGATTTCATGGCTGAGGGATATTCCATTGTACATAAGGACCACCACTTCTTTATCCATTTTTCTCTTTCCTGGGATATTTAAGGTGTCACGAAGTGGAGGTTCTTGTCAACAGAGCAGCCCCAAACTTTGGGGTGCCTGTGTCTTGCTGATTTTTAGTTTTCCCAATTTATACGCCCATGAGTGGAAGTGCCCTATGCGCTCTAAGCTGTGTTTTTTCGATGTTTCAGGACACACCGTACACTTCTCCAGAGTGGCTGTTGGCAATTTACATCCCGCCCATCAGCGTAGCAAGGCTCCCATTTCTCCATGGCCTGTTCTGCATTTCTGGTTTTGACACTTTTTTCCGCATGGCCCTTTTGCCCGATGGGAAGCGAGACTTCTTTGTAGCGCTGATTTGCCTTTCCAGGTTGCTTGGTTGGCCAAAAGGGGCGTATGCGTTTTTTCCTGAATATATTCAGGAAAAAACGCATACGCCCTTTTTGGCCAAGGGCATCATTGTCGACGTTTTGCCGCTTTTCATGTGCTTTAAAGGCGATTCGAATCGACCTCCTGAAATCTGTTTCCTGCAATTCTGCCTTGCTTTCAGATCCTCTTCGTTGCCTTCCCTCAATATATTTGTGGACGAGAGTTATCATTTATAACTCTGCAGGTTTGTGAATTGCAGTGCCCCTGAGCTCCATTTTTCAACTCGCTTTTTTGGGAGCTGGCCGCAAAAGCGCAGGATCGCCTCAGGCCCTATTCTGCTTCCGGGCGGCAGGCTGAGCCTGTGGTTAATTCTTCTTCCTGATGGGAAAATAGAGTGACCTGTGCCTGTCCCAACACCTAGAGCTAGTCTCTCATTGGCTCCCCCTCTTCCCGTTCATCCTCAGGACAAATTGCAAGCTGTACGGAACGGGAGGTTAAAGGTGCTGATTCTCCAAGGAGGGAGATTGCTAGTAAAGTGGCTGGAATGGCGAACCCGAGCACAAGGAGATGAGAAATGAGGTGCGTTTTAGAAACCTTTCCCGATCACACGGTGTACCACCTTCTGGGTTTCTCATGCATGTTTTCGAGGTAGGAAGATGCCCTTGAACCTGGAGATTTGGGACCCATGGGATGGGTAACAGGCAGTATTACTTTAAAGGCTCTGCGTTTGCTCCCCCAACCTCACCAAACCTCTCAGCCCCGAGAGTGTCCACCCTTATGTCTCCTCCAGCTGTGGGTCTAGATATGGTCAATCCAGGTTGCATCACAGCCCCTGAACGAATTTTGTAAGAAATTCGCTCTCTTTCACTGTCTTTGTTTCACGGGTTTTTAAAAGGAATTTATTTTTATAATGGGGTTTAGCTGTTTTTCACGGCTGTGTTTATGCGGCTTTACAGCCACTTGACTCACTTCCAGAGAGATATCAATACATAGGTTTTAAGATTCTTACTAGTCAGATATATTCTTGTGCGGTGAATAGGGGGTGTTGAGTCCAGTTCACTGAGCAAGGAGTAGGTCTTTCTATTACATATTGGGTTTATGGAACGGTATCTGAGCTCATTTGAAACCCTTGTTTTATGCATCACCCCACCCCACCTTTCCCGTTAAGCAGCCATAGTGTGTTTTGTAAACGTGTGACTCTGTTCTGTTTTGTAATTCAGTTCAAGTGTAGCGGTTTTTACATTCCCTCTATAAGTGATAGCTTATGATAAGTGTCTTTTTCTGTGTGACTTATTTCACTTAGAATCGTCGTAGCTAAAGCCACTCATCATGCTGCTACTAGCCTTATGACATTGATTTCATGGCTGAGGGATATTCCATTGTACATAAGGACCACCACTTCTTTATCCATTTTTCTCTTTCCTGGGATATTTAAGGTGTCACGAAGTGGAGGTTCTTGTCAACAGAGCAGCCCCAAACTTTGGGGTGCCTGTGTCTTGCTGATTTTTAGTTTTCCCAATTTATACGCCCATGAGTGGAAGTGCCCTATGCTCTCTAAGCTGTGTTTTTTCGATGTTTCAGGACACACCGTACACTTCTCCAGAGTGGCTGTTGGCAATTTACATCCCGCCCATCAGCGTAGCAAGGCTCCCATTTCTCCATGGCCTGTTCTGCATTTCTGGTTTTGACACTTTTTTCCGCATGGCCCTTTTGACCGATGGGAAGCGAGACTTCTTTGTAGCGCCGATTTGCCTTTCCAGGTTGCTTGGTTGGCCAAAAAGGGCGTATGCGTTTTTTCCTGAATATATTCAGGAAAAAACGCATACGCCCTTTTTGGCCAAGGGCATCATTGTCGACGTTTTGCCGCTTTTCATGTGCTTTAAAGGCGATTCGAATCGACCTCCTGAAATCTGTTTCCTGCAATTCTGCCTTGCTTTCAGATCCTCTTCGTTGCCTTCCCTCAATATATTTGTGGACGAGAGTTATCATTTATAACTCTGCAGGTTTGTGAATTGCAGTGCCCCTGAGCTCCATTTTTCAACTCGCTTTTTTGGGAGCTGGCCGCAAAAGCGCAGGATTGCCTCAGGCCCTATTCTGCTTCCGGGCGGCAGGCTGAGCCTGTGGTTAATTCTTCTTCCTGATGGGAAAATAGAGTGACCTGTGCCTGTCCCAACACCTAGAGCTAGTCTCTCATTGGCTCCCCCTCTTCCCGTTCATCCTCAGGACAAATTGCAAGCTGTACGGAACGGGAGGTTAAAGGTGCTGATTCTCCAAGGAGGGAGATTGCTAGTAAAGCGGCTGGAATGGCGAACCCGAGCACAAGGAGATGAGAAATGAGGTGCGTTTTAGAAACCTTTCCCGATCACACGGTGTACCACCTTCTGGGTTTCTCATGCATGTTTTCGAGGTAGGAAGATGCCCTTGAACCTGGAGATTTGGGACCCATGGGATGGGTAACAGGCAGTATTACTTTAAAGGCTCTGCGTTTGCTCCCCCAACCTCACCAAACCTCTCAGCCCCGAGAGTGTCCACCCTTATGTCTCCTCCAGCTGTGGGTCTAGATATGGTCAATCCAGGTTGCATCACAGCCCCTGAACGAATTTTGTAAGAAATTCTCTCTCTTTCACTGTCTTTGTTTCACGGGTTTTTAAAAGGAATTTATTTTTATAATGGGGTTTAGCTGTTTTTCACGGCTGTGTTTATGCGGCTTTACAGCCACTTGACTCACTTCCAGAGAGATATCAATACATAGGTTTTAAGATTCTTACTAGTCAGATATATTCTTGTGTGGTGAATAGGGGGTGTTGAGTCCAGTTCACTGAGCAAGGAGTAGGTCTTTCTATTACATATTGGGTTTATGGAACGGTATCTGAGCTCATTTGAAACCCTTGTTTTATGCATCACCCCACCCCACCTTTCCCGTTAAGCAGCCATAGTGTGTTTTGTAAACGTGTGACTCTGTTCTGTTTTGTAATTCAGTTCAAGTGTAGCGGTTTTTACATTCCCTCTATAAGTGATAGCTTATGATAAGTGTCTTTTTCTGTGTGACTTATTTCACTTAGAATCGTCGTAGCTAAAGCCACTCATCATGCTGCTACTAGCCTTATGACATTGATTTCATGGCTGAGGGATATTCCATTGTACATAAGGACCACCACTTCTTTATCCATTTTTCTCTTTCCTGGGATATTTAAGGTGTCATGAAGTGGAGGTTCTTGTCAACAGAGCAGCCCTAAACTTTCGGGTGCCTGTGTCTTGCTGATTTTTAGTTTTCCCAATTTATACGCCCATGAGTGGAAGTGCCCTATGCGCTCTAAGCTGTGTTTTTTTGATGTTTCAGGACACACCGTACACTTCTCCAGAGTGGCTGTTGGCAATTTACATCCCGCCCTTCAGCGTAGCAAGGCTCCCATTTCTCCATGGCCTGTTCTGCATTTCTGGTTTTGACACTTTTTTCCGCATGGCCCTTTTGACCGATGGGAAGCGAGACTTCTTTGTAGCGCTGATTTGCCTTTCCAGGTTGCTTGGTTGGCCGAAAAGGGCGTATGCGTTTTTTCCTGAATATATTCAGGAAAAAACGCATACGCCCTTTTTGGCCAAGGGCATCATTGTCGACGTTTTGCCACTTTTCATGTACTTTAAAGGCGATTCGAATCGACCTCCTGAAATCTGTTTCCTGCAATTCTGCCTTGCTTTCAGATCCTCTTCGGTGCCTTCCCTCAATATATTTGTGGACGAGAGTTATCATTTATAACTCTGCAGGTTTGTGAATTGCAGTGCCCCTGAGCTCCATTTTTCAACTCGCTTTTTTGGGAGCTGGCCGCAAAAGCGCAGGATCGCCTCAGGCCCTATTCTGCTTCTGGGCAGCAGGCTGAGCCTGTGGTTAATTCTTCTTCCTGATGGGAAAATAGAGTGACCTGTGCCTGTCCCAACACCTAGAGCTAGTCTCTCATTGGCTCCCCCTCTTCCCGTTCATCCTCAGGACAAATTGCAAGCTGTACGGAACGGGAGGTTAAAGGTGCTGATTCTCCAAGGAGGGAGATTGCTAGTAAAGCGGCTGGAATGGCGAACCCGAGCACAAGGAGATGAGAAATGAGGTGCGTTTTAGAAACCTTTCCCGATCACACGGTGTACCACCTTCTGGGTTTCTCATGCATGTTTTCGAGGTAGGAAGATGCCCTTGAACCTGGAGATTTGGGACCCATGGGATGGGTAACAGGCAGTATTACTTTAAAGGCTCTGCGTTTGCTCCCCCAACCTCACCAAACCTCTCAGCCCCGAGAGTGTCCACCCTTATGTCTCCTCCAGCTGTGGGTCTAGATATGGTCAATCCAGGTTGCATCACAGCCCCTGAACGAATTTTGTAAGAAATTCTCTCTCTTTCACTGTCTTTGTTTCACGGGTTTTTAAAAGGAATTTATTTTTATAATGGGGTTTAGCTGTTTTTCACGGCTGTGTTTATGCGGCTTTACAGCCACTTGACTCACTTCCAGAGAGATATCAATACATAGGTTTTAAGATTCTTACTAGTCAGATATATTCTTGTGCGGTGAATAGGGGGTGTTGAGTCCAGTTCACTGAGCAAGGAGTAGGTCTTTCTATTACATATTGGGTTTATGGAACGGTATCTGAGCTCATTTGAAACCCTTGTTTTATGCATCACCCCACCCCACCTTTCCCGTTAAGCAGCCATAGTGTGTTTTGTAAACGTGTGACTCTGTTCTGTTTTGTAATTCAGTTCAAGTGTAGCGGTTTTTACATTCCCTCTATAAGTGATAGCTTATGATAAGTGTCTTTTTCTGTGTGACTTATTTCACTTAGAATCGTCGTAGCTAAAGCCACTCATCATGCTGCTACTAGCCTTATGACATTGATTTCATGGCTGAGGGATATTCCATTGTACATAAGGACCACCACTTCTTTATCCATTTTTCTCTTTCATGGGATATTTAAGGTGTCACGAAGTGGAGGTTCTTGTCAACAGAGCAGCCCCAAACTTTGGGGTGCCTGTGTCTTGCTGATTTTTAGTTTTCCCAATTTATACGCCCATGAGTGGAAGTGCCCTATGCGCTCTAAGCTGTGTTTTTTCGATGTTTCAGGACACACCGTACACTTCTCCAGAGTGGCTGTTGGCAATTTACATCCCGCCCATCAGCGTAGCAAGGCTCCCATTTCTCCATGGCCTGTTCTGCATTTCTGGTTTTGACACTTTTTTCCGCATGGCCCTTTTGACCGATGGGAAGCGAGACTTCTTTGTAGCGCCGATTTGCCTTTCCAGGTTGCTTGGTTGGCCAAAAAGGGCGTATGCGTTTTTTCCTGAATATATTCAGGAAAAAACGCATACGCCCTTTTTGGCCAAGGGCATCATTGTCGACGTTTTGCCGCTTTTCATGTGCTTTAAAGGCGATTCGAATCGACCTCCTGAAATCTGTTTCCTGCAATTCTGCCTTGCTTTCAGATCCTCTTCGTTGCCTTCCCTCAATATATTTGTGGACGAGAGTTATCATTTATAACTCTGCAGGTTTGTGAATTGCAGTGCCCCTGAGCTCCATTTTTCAACTCGCTTTTTTGGGAGCTGGCCGCAAAAGCGCAGGATTGCCTCAGGCCCTATTCTGCTTCCGGGCGGCAGGCTGAGCCTGTGGTTAATTCTTCTTCCTGATGGGAAAATAGAGTGACCTGTGCCTGTCCC
>NW_026777473.1:300000-396566 GCF_028023285.1 Balaenoptera ricei | reverse complement strand
GGCAGAAGCAGTCAAGGGTAGCCTAGGGTTAGGGTTAGGCTTAGGGTTAGGCTTAGGGTACGGCTTAGGGTACGGGTTCGGGGAGGGGTTCGGGTACGGCGTAGGGTATGGGTTAGGGTTAGGGTTAGGGTTAGTGTTAGGGTTAGGGCTCAGTTTAGGGTACGGGTTAGGATTAGGGTACGTGTTAGGGATAGGGTAGGGGTTAGGGTTAGGGTACGCGTTAGGGTTAGGGTAGTTATTAAACCTATCCCACTCTCTAGATACCCCTTAGCACGTAAAGGAATATTATTTGGGGGTCTAGCCATGGAGAAGAGTTTAGACACTAGGATAAGATAAGGAACACACCCATTATAAAGAAATCACATTAGGATTCTGTTTTTAAGCCGTTCCTTAAAACACTAGTGCTTAGGAAATCTATTGGTGGCAGAAGCAGTCAAGGGTAGCCTAGGGTTAGGGTTAGGCTTAGGGTTAGGCTTAGGGTACGGCTTAGGGTACGGGTTCGGGGAGGGGTTCGGGTATGGCGTAGGGTATGGGTTAGGGTTAGGGTTAGGGTTAGTGTTAGGGTTAGGGCTCGGTTCAGGTTACGGGTTAGGATTAGGGTACGTGTTAGGGTTAGGGTAGGGGTTAGGGTTAGGGTACGCGTTAGGGTTAGGGTAGTTATTAAACCTATCCCACTCTCTAGATACCCCTTAGCACGTAAAGGAATATTATTTGCGGGTCCAGCCATGGAGAAGAGTTTAGACACTAGGATAAAATAAGGAACACATACATTATAAACAAATCACATTAGGATTCTCTTTTTAAGTTGTTCCTTAAAACACTAGTGCTTAGGAAATCTATTGGAGGCAGAAGCAGTCAAGGGTAGCCTAGGGTTAGGGTTAGGCTTAGGGTTAGTGTTAGGGTACGGCTTAGGGTAGGGGTTCGGGGAGGGGTTCGGGTACGGCGTAGGGTATGGGTTAGGGTTAGGGTTAGGGTTCGTGTTAGGGTTAGGGCTCGGTTTAGGGTACGGGTTAGGATTAGGGTACATGTTAGGGTTAGGGTAGGGGTTAGGGTTAGGGTACGCATTAGGTTAGGGTAGTTAGTAAACCTATCCCACTCTCTAGATACCCCTTAGCACGTAAAGGAATATTATTTGCGGGTCCAGCCATGGAGAAGAGTTTAGACACTAGGATAAGATAAGGAACACACCCATTATAAAGAAATCACATTAGGATTCTGTATTTAAGTTGTTCCTTAAAACACTAGTGCTTAGGAAATCTATTGGAGGCAGAAGCAGTCAAGGGTAGCCTAGGGTTAGGGTTAGGCTTAGGGTTAGGCTTAGGGTACGGCTTAGGGTACGGGTTCGGGGAGGGGTTCGGGTACGGCGTAGGGTATGGGTTAGGGTTAGGGTTTGAGTTAGGGTTAGGGCTCGGTTTAGTGTACGGTTTAGGATTAGGGTACGTTTTAGGGTTAGGGTAGGGGTTAGGGTTAGGGTACGCGTTAGGGTTAGGGTAGTTATTAAACCTATCCCACTCTCTAGATACCCCTTAGCACGTAAAGGAATATTATTTGGGGGTCCAGCCATGGAGAAGAGTTTAGACACTAGGATAAGATAAGGAACACACCCATTATAAAGAAATCACATTAGGATTCTCTTTTTAAGCTGTTCCTTCAAACACTAGTGCTTAGGAAATCTATTGGAGGCAGAAGCAGTCAAGGGTAGCCTAGGGTTAGGGTTAGGCTTAGGGTTAGGCTTAGGGTACGGGTTCGGGGAGGGGTTCGGGTACGGCGTAGTGTATGGGTTAGGGTTAGGGTTAGGGTTAGTGTTAGGGTTAGGGCTCGGTTCAGGGTACGGGTTAGGATTAGGATACGTGTTAGGGTTAGGGTAGGGGTTAGGGTTAGGGTACGCGTTAGGGTTAGGGTAGTTATTAAACCTATCCCACTCTCTAGATACCCCTTAGCACGTAAAGCAACATTATTTGGGGGTCCAGCCATGGAGAAGAGTTTAGACACTAGGGTAAGATAAGGAACACACCCATTATAAAGAAATCACATTAGGATTCTCTTTTTAAGCTGTTCCTTCAAACACTAGTGCTTAGGAAATCTATTGGAGGCAGAAGCAGTCAAGGGTAGCCTAGGGTTAGGGTTAGGCTTAGGGTTAGGGTTAGGGTACGGCTTAGTGTAGGGGTTCGGGGAGGGGTTCGGGTACGGCGTAGGGTATGGGTTAGGGTTAGTGTTAGAGTTAGTGTTAGGGTTAGGGCTCGGTTTAGGGTACGGGTTAGGATTAGGGTACGTGTTAGGGTTAGGGTAGGGGTTAGGGTTAGGGTACACGTTAGGGTTAGGGTAGTTAGTAAACCTATCCCACTCTCTAGATACCCCTTAGCACGTAAAGGAATATTATTTGGGGGTCCAGCCATGGAGAAGAGTTTAGACACTAGGATAAGATAAGGAACACACCCATTATAAAGAAATCACATTAGGATTCTCTTTTTAAGCTGTTCCTTCAAACACTAGTGCTTAGGAAATCTATTGGAGGCAGAAGCAGTCAAGGGTAGCCTAGGGTTAGGGTTAGGCTTAGGGTTAGGGTTAGGGTACGGCTTAGGGTACGGGTTCGGGGAGGGGTTCGGGTACGGTGTAGGGTATGGGTTAGGGTTAGGGTTAGGGTTAGTGTTAGGGTTAGGGCTCGGTTTAGGGTACGGGTTATGATTAGGGTACGTGTTAGGGTTAGGGTAGGGGTTAGGGTTAGGGTACGCGTTAGGGTTAGGGTAGTTATTAAACCTATCCCACTCTCTAGATACCCCTTAGCACGTAAAGGAATATTATTTGGGGGTCCAGCCATGGAGAAGAGTTTAGACACTAGGATAAGATAAGGAACACACCCATTATAAAGAAATCACATTAGGATTCTCTTTTTAAGCTTTTCCTTAAAGCACTAGTGCTTAGGAAATCTATTGGTGGCAGAAGCAGTCAAGGGTAGCCTAGGGTTAGGGTTAGGCTTAGGGTTAGGGTTACGGTACGGCTTAGGGTACGGGTTCGTGTAGGGGTTCGGGTACGGCGTAGGGTATGGGTTAGGGTTAGGGTTAGGGTTAGTTTTAGCTTTAGGTCTCGGTTTAGGGTACGGGTTAGGATTAGGGTACGTGTTAGGGTTAGGGTAGGGGTTAGGGTTAGGGTACGCTTTAGGGTTAGGGTAGTTATTAAACCTATCCCACTCTCTAGATACCCCTTAGCACGTAAAGGAATATTATTTGGGGGTCCAGCCATGGAGAAGAGTTTAGACACTAGGATAAGATAAGGAACACACCCATTATAAAGAAATCACATTAGGATTCTCTTTTTAAGCTGTTCCTTAAAACACTAGTGCTTAGGAAATCTATTGGAGGCAGTAGCAGTCAAGGGTAGCCTAGGGTTAGGGTTAGGCTTAGGGTTTGGGTTAGGGTACGGCTTAGGGTACGGGTTCGGGGAGGGGTTCGGGTACGGCGTAGGGTATGGTTTAGTGTTAGGGTTAGGGTTAGTGTAAGGGTTAGGGCTCGGTTTAGGGTATGGGTTAGGATTAGGGTACGTTTTAGGGTTAGGGTAGGGGTTAGGGTTAGGGTACGCGTTAGGGTTAGGGTAGTTATTAAACCTATCCCACTCTCTAGATACCCCTTAGCACGTAAAGGAATATTATTTGGGGGTCCAGCCATGGAGAAGAGTTTAGACACTAGGATAAGATAAGGAACACACCCATTATAAAGAAATCACATTAGGATTCTCTTTTTAAGCTGTTCCTTCAAACACTAGTGCTTAGGAAATCTATTGGAGGCAGAAGCTGTCAAGGGTAGCCTAGGGTTAGGGTTAGGCTTAGGGTTAGGCTTAGGGTACGGGTTCGGGGAGGGGTTCGGGTACGGCGTAGTGTATGGGTTAGGGTTAGGGTTAGGGTTAGTGTTAGGGTTAGGGCTCGGTTCAGGGTACGGGTTAGGATTAGGATACGTGTTAGGGTTAGGGTAGGGGTTAGGGTTAGGGTACGCGTTAGGGTTAGGGTAGTTATTAAACCTATCCCACTCTCTAGATACCCCTTAGCACCTAAAGCAACATTATTTGGGGGTCCAGCCATGGAGAAGAGTTTAGACACTAGGGTAAGATAAGGAACACACCCATTATAAAGAAATCACATTAGGATTCTCTTTTTAAGCTGTTCCTTCAAACACTAGTGCTTAGGAAATCTATTGGAGGCAGAAGCAGTCAAGGGTAGCCTAGGGTTAGGGTTAGGCTTAGGGTTAGGGTTAGGGTACGGCTTAGGGTAGGGGTTCGGGGAGGGGTTCGGGTACGGCGTAGGGTATGGGTTAGGGTTAGTGTTAGAGTTAGTGTTAGGGTTAGGGCTCGGTTTAGGGTACGGGTTAGGATTAGGGTACGTGTTAGGGTTAGGGTAGGGGTTAGGGTTAGGGTACACGTTAGGGTTAGGGTAGTTAGTAAACCTATCCCACTCTCTAGATACCCCTTAGCACGTAAAGGAATATTATTTGGGGGTCCAGCCATGGAGAAGAGTTTAGACACTAGGATAAGATAAGGAACACACCCATTATAAAGAAATCACATTAGGATTCTCTTTTTAAGCTGTTCCTTCAAACACTAGTGCTTAGGAAATCTATTGGAGGCAGAAGCAGTCAAGGGTAGCCTAGGGTTAGGGTTAGGCTTAGGGTTAGGGTTAGGGTACGGCTTAGGGTACGGGTTCGGGGAGGGGTTCGGGTACGGTGTAGGGTATGGGTTAGGGTTAGGGTTAGGGTTAGTGTTAGGGTTAGGGCTCGGTTTAGGGTACGGGTTATGATTAGGGTACGTGTTAGGGTTAGGGTAGGGGTTAGGGTTAGGGTACGCGTTAGGGTTAGGGTAGTTATTAAACCTATCCCACTCTCTAGATACCCCTTAGCACGTAAAGGAATATTATTTGGGGGTCCAGCCATGGAGAAGAGTTTAGACACTAGGATAAGATAAGGAACACACCCATTATAAAGAAATCACATTAGGATTCTCTTTTTAAGCTTTTCCTTAAAGCACTAGTGCTTAGGAAATCTATTGGTGGCAGAAGCAGTCAAGGGTAGCCTAGGGTTAGGGTTAGGCTTAGGGTTAGGGTTACGGTACGGCTTAGGGTACGGGTTCGTGTAGGGGTTCGGGTACGGCGTAGGGTATGGGTTAGGGTTAGGGTTAGGGTTAGTTTTAGCTTTAGGTCTCGGTTTAGGGTACGGGTTAGGATTAGGGTACGTGTTAGGGTTAGGGTAGGGGTTAGGGTTAGGGTACGCTTTAGGGTTAGGGTAGTTATTAAACCTATCCCACTCTCTAGATACCCCTTAGCACGTAAAGGAATATTATTTGGGGGTCCAGCCATGGAGAAGAGTTTAGACACTAGGATAAGATAAGGAACACACCCATTATAAAGAAATCACATTAGGATTCTCTTTTTAAGCTGTTCCTTAAAACACTAGTGCTTAGGAAATCTATTGGAGGCAGTAGCAGTCAAGGGTAGCCTAGGGTTAGGGTTAGGCTTAGGGTTTGGGTTAGGGTACGGCTTAGGGTACGGGTTCGGGGAGGGGTTCGGGTACGGCGTAGGGTATGGTTTAGTGTTAGGGTTAGGGTTAGTGTAAGGGTTAGGGCTCGGTTTAGGGTATGGGTTAGGATTAGGGTACGTTTTAGGGTTAGGGTAGGGGTTAGGGTTAGGGTACGCGTTAGGGTTAGGGTAGTTATTAAACCTATCCCACTCTCTAGATACCCCTTAGCACGTAAAGGAATATTATTTGGGCGTCCAGCCATGGAGAAGAGTTTAGACACTAGGATAAGATAAGGAACACACCCATTATAAAGAAATCACATTAAGATTCTCTTTTTAAGCCGTTCCTTAAAACACTAGTGCTTAGAAAATCTATTGGAGGCAGAAGCAGTCAAGGGTAGCCTAGGGTTAGGGTTAGGCTTAGGGTTAGGCTTAGGGTACGGCTTAGGCTACGGGTTCGGGGAGGGGTTCGGGTACGGCGTAGGGTATGGGTTAGGGTTAGGGTTTGAGTTAGGGTTAGGGCTCGGTTTAGTGTACGGCTTAGGATTAGGGTACGTGTTAGGGTTAGGGTAGGGGTTAGGGTTAGGGTACGCGTTAGGGTTAGGGTAGTTATTAAACCTATCCCACTCTCTACATACCCCTTAGCACGTAAAGGAATATTATTTGGGGGTCCAGCCATGGAGAAGAGTTTAGACACTAGGATAAGATAAGGAACACACCCATTATAAAGAAATCACATTAGGATTCTCTTTTTAAGCTGTTCCTTCAAACACTAGTGCTTAGGAAATCTATTGGAGGCAGAAGCAGTCAAGGGTAGCCTAGGGTTAGGGTTAGGCTTAGGGTTAGGCTTAGGGTACGGCTTAGGGTACGGGTTCGGGGAGGGGTTCGGGTACGGCGTAGGGTATGGGTTAGGGTTAGGGTTTGAGTTAGGGTTAGGGCTCGGTTTAGTGTACGGGTTAGGATTAGGGTACGTTTTAGGGTTAGGGTAGGGGTTAGGGTTAGGGTACGCGTTAGGGTTAGGGTAGTTATTAAACCTATCCCACTCTCTAGATACCCCTTAGCACGTAAAGGAATATTATTTGGGGGTCCAGCCATGGAGAAGAGTTTAGACACTAGGATAAGATAAGGAACACACCCATTATAAAGAAATCACATTAGGATTCTCTTTTTAAGCTGTTCCTTCAAACACTAGTGCTTAGGAAATCTATTGGAGGCAGAAGCAGTCAAGGGTAGCCTAGGGTTAGGGTTAGGCTTAGGGTTAGGCTTAGGGTACGGCTTAGGGTACGGGTTCGGGGAGGGGTTCGGGTACGGCGTAGGGTATGGGTTAGGGTTAGGGTTAGGGTTAGTGTTAGGGTTAGGGCTCAGTTTAGGGTACGGGTTAGGATTAGGGTACGTGTTAGGGATAGGGTAGGGGTTAGGGTTAGGGTACGCGTTAGGGTTAGGGTAGTTATTAAACCTATCCCACTCTCTAGATACCCCTTAGCACGTAAAGGAATATTATTTGGGGGTCTAGCCATGGAGAAGAGTTTAGACACTAGGATAAGATAAGGAACACACCCATTATAAAGAAATCACATTAGGATTCTGTTTTTAAGCCGTTCCTTAAAACACTAGTGCTTAGGAAATCTATTGGAGGCAGAAGCAGTCAAGGGTAGCCTAGTGTTAGGGTTAGGCTTAGGGATAGGCTTAGGGTACGGCTTAGCGTACGGGTTCGGGGAGGGGTTCGGGTACGGCGTAGGGTATGGGTTAGGGTTAGGGTTAGGGTTAGTGTTAGGGTTAGGGCTCGGTTCAGGTTACGGGTTAGGATTAGGGTACGTGTTAGGGTTAGGGTAGGGGTTAGGGTTAGGGTACGCATTAGGGTTAGGGTAGTTAGTAAACCTATCCCACTCTCTAGATACCCCTTAGCACGTAAAGGAATATTATTTGCGGGTCCAGCCATGGAGAAGAGTTTAGACACTAGGATAAGATAAGGAACACACCCATTATAAAGAAATCACATTAGGATTCTCTTTTTAAGCTTTTCCTTAAAGCACTAGTGCTTAGGAAATCTATTGGTGGCAGAAGCAGTCAAGGGTAGCCTAGGGTTAGGGTTAGGCTTAGGGTTAGGGTTAGGGTACGGCTTAGGGTACGGGTTCGTGTAGGGGTTCGGGTACGGCGTAGGGTATGGGTTAGGGTTAGGGTTAGGGTTAGTTTTAGCTTTAGGTCTCGGTTTAGGGTACGGGTTAGGATTAGGGTACGTGTTAGGGTTAGGGTAGGGGTTAGGGTTAGGGTACGCTTTAGGGTTAGGGTAGTTATTAAACCTATCCCACTCTCTAGATACCCCTTAGCACGTAAAGGAATATTATTTGGGGGTCCAGCCATGGAGAAGAGTTTAGACACTAGGATAAGATAAGGAACACACCCATTATAAAGAAATCACATTAGGATTCTCTTTTTAAGCTGTTCCTTCAAACACTAGTGCTTAGGAAATCTATTGGAGGCAGTAGCAGTCAAGGGTAGCCTAGGGTTAGGGTTAGGCTTAGGGTTTGGGTTAGGGTACGGCTTAGGGTACGGGTTCGGGGAGGGGTTCGGGTACGGCGTAGGGTATGGGTTAGTGTTAGGGTTAGGGTTAGTGTAAGGGTTAGGGCTCGGTTTAGGGTACGGGTTAGGATTAGGGTACGTGTTAGGGTTAGGGTAGGGGTTAGGGTTAGGGTACGCGTTAGGGTTAGGGTAGTTATTAAACCTATCCCACTCTCTAGATACCCCTTAGCACGTAAAGGAATATTATTTGGGCGTCCAGCCATGGAGAAGAGTTTAGACACTAGGATAAGATAAGGAACACACCCATTATAAAGAAATCACATTAAGATTCTCTTTTTAAGCCGTTCCTTAAAACACTAGTGCTTAGAAAATCTATTGGAGGCAGAAGCAGTCAAGGGTAGCCTAGGGTTAGGGTTAGGCTTAGGGTTAGGCTTAGGGTACGGCTTAGGCTACGGGTTCGGGGAGGGGTTCGGGTACGGCGTAGGGTATGGGTTAGGGTTAGGGTTTGAGTTAGGGTTAGGGCTCGGTTTAGTGTACGGCTTAGGATTAGGGTACGTGTTAGGGTTAGGGTAGGGGTTAGGGTTAGGGTACGCGTTAGGGTTAGGGTAGTTATTAAACCTATCCCACTCTCTACATACCCCTTAGCACGTAAAGGAATATTATTTGGGGGTCCAGCCATGGAGAAGAGTTTAGACACTAGGATAAGATAAGGAACACACCCATTATAAAGAAATCACATTAGGATTCTCTTTTTAAGCTGTTCCTTCAAACACTAGTGCTTAGGAAATCTATTGGAGGCAGAAGCAGTCAAGGGTAGCCTAGGGTTAGGGTTAGGCTTAGGGTTAGGCTTAGGGTACGGCTTAGGGTACGGGTTCGGGGAGGGGTTCGGGTACGGCGTAGGGTATGGGTTAGGGTTAGGGTTAGGGTTAGTGTTAGGGTTAGGGCTCAGTTTAGGGTACGGGTTAGGATTAGGGTACGTGTTAGGGTTAGGGTAGGGGTTAGGGTTAGGGTACGCGTTAGGGTTAGGGTAGTTATTAAACCTATCCCACTCTCTAGATACCCCTTAGCACGTAAAGGAATATTATTTGGGGGTCTAGCCATGGAGAAGAGTTTAGACACTAGGATAAGATAAGGAACACACCCATTATAAAGAAATCACATTAGGATTCTGTTTTTAAGCCGTTCCTTAAAACACTAGTGCTTAGGAAATCTATTGGAGGCAGAAGCAGTCAAGGGTAGCCTAGGGTTAGGGTTAGGCTTAGGGTTAGGCTTAGGGTACGGCTTAGCGTACGGGTTCGGGGAGGGGTTCGGGTACGGCGTAGGGTATGGGTTAGGGTTAGGGTTAGGGTTAGTGTTAGGGTTAGGGCTCGGTTCAGGGTACGGGTTAGGATTAGGGTACGTGTTAGGGTTAGGGTAGGGGTTAGGGTTAGGGTACGCATTAGGGTTAGGGTAGTTAGTAAACCTATCCCACTCTCTAGATACCCCTTAGCACGTAAAGGAATATTATTTGCGGGTCCAGCCATGGAGAAGAGTTTAGACACTAGGATAAGATAAGGAACACACCCATTATAAAGAAATCACATTAGGATTCTCTTTTTAAGCTGTTCCTTCAAACACTAGTGCTTAGGAAATCTATTGGAGGCAGAAGCAGTCAAGGGTAGCCTAGGGTTAGGGTTAGGCTTAGGGTTAGGCTTAGGGTACGGCTTAGGGTACGGGTTCGGGGAGGGGTTCGGGTACGGCGTAGGGTATGGGTTAGGGTTAGGGTTTGAGTTAGGGTTAGGGCTCGGTTTAGTGTACGGGTTAGGATTAGGGTACGTTTTAGGGTTAGGGTAGGGGTTAGGGTTAGGGTACGCGTTAGGGTTAGGGTAGTTATTAAACCTATCCCACTCTCTAGATACCCCTTAGCACGTAAAGGAATATTATTTGGGGGTCCAGCCATGGAGAAGAGTTTAGACACTAGGATAAGATAAGGAACACACCCATTATAAAGAAATCACATTAGGATTCTCTTTTTAAGCTGTTCCTTCAAACACTAGTGCTTAGGAAATCTATTGGAGGCAGAAGCAGTCAAGGGTAGCCTAGGGTTAGGGTTAGGCTTAGGGTTAGGCTTAGGGTACGGCTTAGGGTACGGGTTCGGGGAGGGGTTCGGGTACGGCGTAGGGTATGGGTTAGGGTTAGGGTTAGGGTTAGTGTTAGGGTTAGGGCTCAGTTTAGGGTACGGGTTAGGATTAGGGTACGTGTTAGGGATAGGGTAGGGGTTAGGGTTAGGGTACGCGTTAGGGTTAGGGTAGTTATTAAACCTATCCCACTCTCTAGATACCCCTTAGCACGTAAAGGAATATTATTTGGGGGTCTAGCCATGGAGAAGAGTTTAGACACTAGGATAAGATAAGGAACACACCCATTATAAAGAAATCACATTAGGATTCTGTTTTTAAGCCGTTCCTTAAAACACTAGTGCTTAGGAAATCTATTGGAGGCAGAAGCAGTCAAGGGTAGCCTAGGGTTAGGGTTAGGCTTAGGGATAGGCTTAGGGTACGGCTTAGCGTACGGGTTCGGGGAGGGGTTCGGGTACGGCGTAGGGTATGGGTTAGGGTTAGGGTTAGGGTTAGTGTTAGGGTTAGGGCTCGGTTCAGGTTACGGGTTAGGATTAGGGTACGTGTTAGGGTTAGGGTAGGGGTTAGGGTTAGGGTACGCATTAGGGTTAGGGTAGTTAGTAAACCTATCCCACTCTCTAGATACCCCTTAGCACGTAAAGGAATATTATTTGCGGGTCCAGCCATGGAGAAGAGTTTAGACACTAGGATAAGATAAGGAACACACCCATTATAAAGAAATCACATTAGGATTCTCTTTTTAAGCTTTTCCTTAAAGCACTAGTGCTTAGGAAATCTATTGGTGGCAGAAGCAGTCAAGGGTAGCCTAGGGTTAGGGTTAGGCTTAGGGTTAGGGTTAGGGTACGGCTTAGGGTACGGGTTCGTGTAGGGGTTCGGGTACGGCGTAGGGTATGGGTTAGGGTTAGGGTTAGGGTTAGTTTTAGCTTTAGGTCTCGGTTTAGGGTACGGGTTAGGATTAGGGTACGTGTTAGGGTTAGGGTAGGGGTTAGGGTTAGGGTACGCTTTAGGGTTAGGGTAGTTATTAAACCTATCCCACTCTCTAGATACCCCTTAGCACGTAAAGGAATATTATTTGGGGGTCCAGCCATGGAGAAGAGTTTAGACACTAGGATAAGATAAGGAACACACCCATTATAAAGAAATCACATTAGGATTCTCTTTTTAAGCTGTTCCTTCAAACACTAGTGCTTAGGAAATCTATTGGAGGCAGTAGCAGTCAAGGGTAGCCTAGGGTTAGGGTTAGGCTTAGGGTTTGGGTTAGGGTACGGCTTAGGGTACGGGTTCGGGGAGGGGTTCGGGTACGGCGTAGGGTATGGGTTAGTGTTAGGGTTAGGGTTAGTGTAAGGGTTAGGGCTCGGTTTAGGGTACGGGTTAGGATTAGGGTACGTTTTAGGGTTAGGGTAGGGGTTAGGGTTAGGGTACGCGTTAGGGTTAGGGTAGTTATTAAACCTATCCCACTCTCTAGATACCCCTTAGCACGTAAAGGAATATTATTTGGGCGTCCAGCCATGGAGAAGAGTTTAGACACTAGGATAAGATAAGGAACACACCCATTATAAAGAAATCACATTAGGATTCTCTTTTTAAGCTGTTCCTTCAAACACTAGTGCTTAGGAAATCTATTGGAGGCAGAAGCAGTCAAGGGTAGCCTAGGGTTAGGGTTAGGCTTAGGGTTAGGCTTAGGGTACGGCTTAGGGTACGGGTTCGGGGAGGGGTTCGGGTACGGCGTAGGGTATGGGTTAGGGTTAGGGTTAGGGTTAGTGTTAGGGTTAGGGCTCAGTTTAGGGTACGGGTTAGGATTAGGGTACGTGTTAGGGTTAGGGTAGGGGTTAGGGTTAGGGTACGCGTTAGGGTTAGGGTAGTTATTAAACCTATCCCACTCTCTAGATACCCCTTAGCACGTAAAGGAATATTATTTGGGGGTCTAGCCATGGAGAAGAGTTTAGACACTAGGATAAGATAAGGAACACACCCATTATAAAGAAATCACATTAGGATTCTATTTTTAAGCCGTTCCTTAAAACACTAGTGCTTAGGAAATCTATTGGAGGCAGAAGCAGTCAAGGGTAGCCTAGGGTTAGGGTTAGGCTTAGGGTTAGGCTTAGGGTACGGCTTAGCGTACGGGTTCGGGGAGGGGTTCGGGTACGGCGTAGGGTATGGGTTAGGGTTAGGGTTAGGGTTAGTGTTAGGGTTAGGGCTCGGTTCAGGGTACGGGTTAGGATTAGGGTACGTGTTAGGGTTAGGGTAGGGGTTAGGGTTAGGGTACGCATTAGGGTTAGGGTAGTTAGTAAACCTATCCCACTCTCTAGATACCCCTTAGCACGTAAAGGAATATTATTTGCGGGTCCAGCCATGGAGAAGAGTTTAGACACTAGGATAAGATAAGGAACACACCCATTATAAAGAAATCACATTAGGATTCTCTTTTTAAGCTGTTCCTTCAAACACTAGTGCTTAGGAAATCTATTGGAGGCAGAAGCAGTCAAGGGTAGCCTAGGGTTAGGGTTAGGCTTAGGGTTAGGGTTAGGGTACGGCTTAGGGTACGGGTTCGGGGAGGGGTTCGGGTACGGCGTAGGGTATGGTTTAGGGTTAGGGTTAGGGTTTGAGTTAGGGTTAGGGCTCGGTTTAGTGTACGGGTTAGGATTAGGGTACGTTTTAGGGTTAGGGTAGGGGTTAGGGTTAGGGTACGCGTTAGGGTTAGGGTAGTTATTAAACCTATCCCACTCTCTAGATACCCCTTAGCATGTAAAGGAATATTATTTGGGGGTCCAGCCATGGAGAAGAGTTTAGACACTAGGATAAGATAAGGAACACACCCATTATAAAGAAATCACATTAGGATTCTCTTTTTAAGCTGTTCCTTCAAACATTAGTGCTTAGGAAATCTGTTGGAGGCAGAAGCAGTCAAGGGTAGCCTAGGGTTAGGGTTAGGCTTAGGGTTAGGCTTAGGGTACGGGTTTGGGGAGGGGTTCGGGTACGGTGTAGGGTATGGGTTAGGGTTAGGTTTAGGGTTAGTGTTAGGGTTAGGGCTCGGTTCAGGGTACGGGTTAGGATTAGGGTACGTGTTAGGGTTAGGGTAGGGGTTAGGGTTAGGGTATGCGTTAGGGTTAGGGTAGTTATTAAACCTATCCCACTCTCTAGATACCCCTTAGCACGTAAAGGAATATTATTTGGGGGTCCAGCCATGGAGAAGAGTTTAGACACTAGGATAAAAGAAGGAACACATACATTATAAAGAAATCACATTAGGATTCTCTTTTTAAGCTGTTCCTTCAAACACTAGTGCTTAGGAAATCTATTGGAGGCAGAAGCAGTCAAGGGTAGCCTAGGGTTAGGGTTAGGCTTAGGGTTAGGGTTAGGGTACGGCTTAGGGTAGGGGTTCGGGGAGGGGTTCGGGTACGGCGTAGGGTATGGGTTAGGGTTAGGGTTAGTGTTTGTGTTAGGGTTAGGGCTCGGTTTAGGGTACGGGTTAGGATTAGGGTACGTGTTAGGGTTAGGGTAGGGGTTAGGGTTAGGGTACGCATTAGGGTTAGGGTAGTTATTAAACCTATCCCACTCTCTAGATACCCCTTAGCACGTAAAGGAATATTATTTGGGGGTCCAGCCATGGAGAAGAGTTTAGACACTAGGATAAGATAAGGAACACACCCATTATAAAGAAATCACATTAGGATTCTCTTTTTAAGCTGTTCCTTCAAACACTAGTGCTTAGGAAATCTATTGGAGGCAGAAGCAGTCAAGGGTAGCCTAGGGTTAGGGTTAGGCTTAGGGTTAGGGTTAGGGTACGGCTTAGGGTAGGGGTTCGGGGAGGGGTTCGGGTACGGCGTAGGGTATGGGTTAGGGTTAGGGTTAGGGTTTGTGTTAGGGTTAGGGCTCGGTTTAGGGTACGGGTTAGGATTAGGGTACGTGTTAGGGTTAGGGTAGGGGTTAGGGTTAGGGTACGCATTAGGGTTAGGGTAGTTATTAAACCTATCCCACTCTCTAGATACCCCTTAGCACGTAAAGGAATATTATTTGGGGGTCCAGCCATGGAGAAGAGTTTAGACACTAGGATAAGATAAGGAACACACCCATTATAAAGAAATCACATTAGGATTCTCTTTTTAAGCTGTTCCTTCAAACACTAGTGCTTAGGAAATCTATTGGAGGCAGAAGCAGTCAAGGGTAGCCTAGGGTTAGGGTTAGGCTTAGGGTTAGGCTTAGGGTACGGCTTAGGGTACGGGTTCGGGGAGGGGTTCGGGTACGGCGTAGGGTATGGGTTAGGGTTAGGGTTTGAGTTAGGGTTAGGGCTCGGTTTAGTGTACGGGTTAGGATTAGGGTACGTTTTAGGGTTAGGGTAGGGGTTAGGGTTAGGGTACGCGTTAGGGTTAGGGTAGTTATTAAACCTATCCCACTCTCTAGATACCCCTTAGCACGTAAAGGAATATTATTTGTGGGTCCAGCCATGGAGAAGAGTTTAGACACTAGGATAAGATAAGGAACACACCCATTATAAAGAAATCACATTAGGATTCTCTTTTTAAGCTGTTCCTTCAAACACTAGTGCTTAGGAAATCTATTGGAGGCAGAAGCAGTCAAGGGTAGCCAAGGGTTAGGGTTAGGCTTAGGGTTAGGCTTAGGGTACGGCTTAGGGTACGGGTTCGGGGAGGGGTTCGGGTATGGCGTAGGGTATGGGTTAGGGTTAGGGTTAGGGTTAGTGTTAGGGTTAGGGCTCGGTTCAGGGTACGGGTTAGGATTAGGGTACGTGTTAGGGTTAGGGTAGGGGTTAGGGTTAGGGTACGCATTAGGTTAGGGTAGTTAGTAAACCTATCCCACTCTCTAGATACCCCTTAGCACGTAAAGGAATATTATTTGCGGGTCCAGCCATGGAGAAGAGTTTAGACACTAGGATAAGATAAGGAACACACCCATTATAAAGAAATCACATTAGGATTCTGTTTTTAAGCCGTTCCTTAAAACACTAGTGCTTAGGAAATCTATTGGAGGCAGAAGCAGTCAAGGGTAGCCTAGGGTTAGGGTTAGGCTTAGGGTTAGGCTTAGGGTACGGCTTAGGGTACGGGTTCGGGGAGGGGTTCGGGTACGGCGTAGGGTATGGGTTAGGGTTAGGGTTAGGGTTAGTCTTAGGGTTACGGCTCGGTTCAGGGTACGGGTTAGGATTAGGGTACGTGTTAGGGTTAGGGTAGGGGTTAGGGTTAGGGTACGTGTTAGTGTTAGGGTAGTTATTAAACCTATCCCACTCTCTAGATACCCCTTAGCACGTAAAGGAATATTATTTGGGGGTCCAGCCATGGAGAAGAGTTTAGACAGTAGGATAAGATAAGGAACACACCCATTATAAAGAAATCACATTAGGATTCTCTTTTTAAGCTGTTCCTTCAAACACTAGTGCTTAGGAAATCTATTGGAGGCAGAAGCAGTCAAGGATAGCCTAGGGTTAGGGTTAGGCTTAGGGTTAGGCTTAGGGTACGGCTTAGGGTACGGGTTCGGGGAGGGGTTCGGGTACGGCGTAGGGTATGGGTTAGGGTTAGGGTTTGAGTTAGGGTTAGGGCTCGGTTTAGTGTACGGGTTAGGATTAGGGTACGTGTTAGGGTTAGGGTAGGGGTTAGGGTTAGGGTACGCGTTAGGGTTAGGGTAGTTATTAAACCTATCCCACTCTCTAGATACCCCTTAGCACGTAAAGCAATATTATTTGGGGGACCAGCCATGGAGAAGAGTTTAGACACTAGGATAAGATAAGGAACACACCCATTATAAAGAAATCACATTAGGATTCTCTTTTTAAGCTGTTCCTTCAAACACTAGTGCTTAGGAAATAGATTGGAGGCAGAAGCAGTCAAGGGTAGCCTAGGGTTAGGGTTAGGCTTAGGGTTAGGGTTAGGGTATGGCTTAGGGTAGGGGTTCGGGGAGGGGTTCGGGTACGGCGTAGGGTATGGGTTAGGGTTAGGGTTAGGGTTAGTGTTAGGGTTAGGGCTCGGTTTAGGGTACGGGTTAGGATTAGGGTACGTGTTAGGGTTAGGGTAGGGGTTAGGGTTAGGGTACACGTTAGGGTTAGGGTAGTTAGTAAACCTATCCCACTCTCTAGATACCCCTTAGCACGTAAAGGAATATTATTTGGGGGTCCAGCCATGGAGAAGAGTTTAGACACTAGGATAAGATAAGGAACACACCCATTATAAAGAAATCACATTAGGATTCTCTTTTTAAGCTGTTCCTTCAAACACTAGTGCTTAGGAAATCTATTGGAGGCAGTAGCAGTCAAGGGTAGCCTAGGGTTAGGGTTAGGCTTAGGGTTTGGGTTAGGGTACGGCTTAGGGTACGGGTTCGGGGAGGGGTTCGGGTACGGCGTAGGGTATGGGTTAGTGTTAGGGTTAGGGTTAGTGTAAGGGTTAGGGCTCGGTTTAGGGTACGGGTTAGGATTAGGGTACGTTTTAGGGTTAGGGTAGGGATTAGGGTTAGGGTACGCGTTAGGGTTAGGGTAGTTATTAAACCTATCCCACTCTCTAGATACCCCTTAGCACGTAAAGGAATATTATTTGGGCGTCCAGCCATGGAGAAGAGTTTAGACACTAGGATAAGATAAGGAACACACCCATTATAAAGAAATCACATTAAGATTCTCTTTTTAAGCCGTTCCTTAAAACACTAGTGCTTAGAAAATCTATTGGAGGCAGAAGCAGTCAAGGGTAGCCTAGGGTTAGGGTTAGGCTTAGGGTTAGGCTTAGGGTACGGCTTAGGCTACGGGTTCGGGGAGGGGTTCGGGTACGGCGTAGGGTATGGGTTAGGGTTAGGGTTTGAGTTAGGGTTAGGGCTCGGTTTAGTGTACGGCTTAGGATTAGGGTACGTGTTAGGGTTAGGGTAGGGGTTAGGGTTAGGGTACGCGTTAGGGTTAGGGTAGTTATTAAACCTATCCCACTCTCTACATACCCCTTAGCACGTAAAGGAATATTATTTGGGGGTCCAGCCATGGAGAAGAGTTTAGACACTAGGATAAGATAAGGAACACACCCATTATAAAGAAATCACATTAGGATTCTCTTTTTAAGCTGTTCCTTCAAACACTAGTGCTTAGGAAATCTATTGGAGGCAGAAGCAGTCAAGGGTAGCCTAGGGTTAGGGTTAGGCTTAGGGTTAGGCTTAGGGTACGGCTTAGGGTACGGGTTCGGGGAGGGGTTCGGGTACGGCGTAGGGTATGGGTTAGGGTTAGGGTTAGGGTTAGTGTTAGGGTTAGGGCTCAGTTTAGGGTACGGGTTAGGATTAGGGTACGTGTTAGGGTTAGGGTAGGGGTTAGGGTTAGGGTACGCGTTAGGGTTAGGGTAGTTATTAAACCTATCCCACTCTCTAGATACCCCTTAGCACGTAAAGGAATATTATTTGGGGGTCTAGCCATGGAGAAGAGTTTAGACACTAGGATAAGATAAGGAACACACCCATTATAAAGAAATCACATTAGGATTCTGTTTTTAAGCCGTTCCTTAAAACACTAGTGCTTAGGAAATCTATTGGAGGCAGAAGCAGTCAAGGGTAGCCTAGGGTTAGGGTTAGGCTTAGGGTTAGGCTTAGGGTACGGCTTAGCGTACGGGTTCGGGGAGGGGTTCGGGTACGGCGTAGGGTATGGGTTAGGGTTAGGGTTAGGGTTAGTGTTAGGGTTAGGGCTCGGTTCAGGGTACGGGTTAGGATTAGGGTACGTGTTAGGGTTAGGGTAGGGGTTAGGGTTAGGGTACGCATTAGGGTTAGGGTAGTTAGTAAACCTATCCCACTCTCTAGATACCCCTTAGCACGTAAAGGAATATTATTTGCGGGTCCAGCCATGGAGAAGAGTTTAGACACTAGGATAAGATAAGGAACACACCCATTATAAAGAAATCACATTAGGATTCTCTTTTTAAGCTGTTCCTTCAAACACTAGTGCTTAGGAAATCTATTGGAGGCAGAAGCAGTCAAGGGTAGCCTAGGGTTAGGGTTAGGCTTAGGGTTAGGCTTAGGGTACGGCTTAGGGTACGGGTTCGGGGAGGGGTTCGGGTACGGCGTAGGGTATGGGTTAGGGTTAGGGTTTGAGTTAGGGTTAGGGCTCGGTTTAGTGTACGGGTTAGGATTAGGGTACGTTTTAGGGTTAGGGTAGGGGTTAGGGTTAGGGTACGCGTTAGGGTTAGGGTAGTTATTAAACCTATCCCACTCTCTAGATACCCCTTAGCACGTAAAGGAATATTATTTGGGGGTCCAGCCATGGAGAAGAGTTTAGACACTAGGATAAGATAAGGAACACACCCATTATAAAGAAATCACATTAGGATTCTCTTTTTAAGCTGTTCCTTCAAACACTAGTGCTTAGGAAATCTATTGGAGGCAGAAGCAGTCAAGGGTAGCCTAGGGTTAGGGTTAGGCTTAGGGTTAGGCTTAGGGTACGGCTTAGGGTACGGGTTCGGGGAGGGGTTCGGGTACGGCGTAGGGTATGGGTTAGGGTTAGGGTTAGGGTTAGTGTTAGGGTTAGGGCTCAGTTTAGGGTACGGGTTAGGATTAGGGTACGTGTTAGGGATAGGGTAGGGGTTAGGGTTAGGGTACGCGTTAGGGTTAGGGTAGTTATTAAACCTATCCCACTCTCTAGATACCCCTTAGCACGTAAAGGAATATTATTTGGGGGTCTAGCCATGGAGAAGAGTTTAGACACTAGGATAAGATAAGGAACACACCCATTATAAAGAAATCACATTAGGATTCTGTTTTTAAGCCGTTCCTTAAAACACTAGTGCTTAGGAAATCTATTGGAGGCAGAAGCAGTCAAGGGTAGCCTAGGGTTAGGGTTAGGCTTAGGGATAGGCTTAGGGTACGGCTTAGCGTACGGGTTCGGGGAGGGGTTCGGGTACGGCGTAGGGTATGGGTTAGGGTTAGGGTTAGGGTTAGTGTTAGGGTTAGGGCTCGGTTCAGGTTACGGGTTAGGATTAGGGTACGTGTTAGGGTTAGGGTAGGGGTTAGGGTTAGGGTACGCATTAGGGTTAGGGTAGTTAGTAAACCTATCCCACTCTCTAGATACCCCTTAGCACGTAAAGGAATATTATTTGCGGGTCCAGCCATGGAGAAGAGTTTAGACACTAGGATAAGATAAGGAACACACCCATTATAAAGAAATCACATTAGGATTCTCTTTTTAAGCTTTTCCTTAAAGCACTAGTGCTTAGGAAATCTATTGGTGGCAGAAGCAGTCAAGGGTAGCCTAGGGTTAGGGTTAGGCTTAGGGTTAGGGTTAGGGTACGGCTTAGGGTACGGGTTCGTGTAGGGGTTCGGGTACGGCGTAGGGTATGGGTTAGGGTTAGGGTTAGGGTTAGTTTTAGCTTTAGGTCTCGGTTTAGGGTACGGGTTAGGATTAGGGTACGTGTTAGGGTTAGGGTAGGGGTTAGGGTTAGGGTACGCTTTAGGGTTAGGGTAGTTATTAAACCTATCCCACTCTCTAGATACCCCTTAGCACGTATAGGAATATTATTTGGGGGTCCAGCCATGGAGAAGAGTTTAGACACTAGGATAAGATAAGGAACACACCCATTATAAAGAAATCACATTAGGATTCTCTTTTTAAGCTGTTCCTTCAAACACTAGTGCTTAGGAAATCTATTGGAGGCAGTAGCAGTCAAGGGTAGCCTAGGGTTAGGGTTAGGCTTAGGGTTTGGGTTAGGGTACGGCTTAGGGTACGGGTTCGGGGAGGGGTTCGGGTACGGCGTAGGGTATGGGTTAGTGTTAGGGTTAGGGTTAGTGTAAGGGTTAGGGCTCGGTTTAGGGTACGGGTTAGGATTAGGGTACGTTTTAGGGTTAGGGTAGGGGTTAGGGTTAGGGTACGCGTTAGGGTTAGGGTAGTTATTAAACCTATCCCACTCTCTAGATACCCCTTAGCACGTAAAGGAATATTATTTGGGCGTCCAGCCATGGAGAAGAGTTTAGACACTAGGATAAGATAAGGAACACACCCATTATAAAGAAATCACATTAAGATTCTCTTTTTAAGCCGTTCCTTAAAACACTAGTGCTTAGAAAATCTATTGGAGGCAGAAGCAGTCAAGGGTAGCCTAGGGTTAGGGTTAGGCTTAGGGTTAGGCTTAGGGTACGGCTTAGGCTACGGGTTCGGGGAGGGGTTCAGGTACGGCGTAGGGTATGGGTTAGGGTTAGGGTTTGAGTTAGGGTTAGGGCTCGGTTTAGTGTACGGGTTAGGATTAGGGTACGTTTTAGGGTTAGGGTAGGGGTTAGGGTTAGGGTACGCGTTAGGGTTAGGGTAGTTATTAAACCTATCCCACTCTCTAGATACCCCTTAGCATGTAAAGGAATATTATTTGGGGGTCCAGCCATGGAGAAGAGTTTAGACACTAGGATAAGATAAGGAACACACCCATTATAAAGAAATCACATTAGGATTCTCTTTTTAAGCTGTTCCTTCAAACATTAGTGCTTAGGAAATCTGTTGGAGGCAGAAGCAGTCAAGGGTAGCCTAGGGTTAGGGTTAGGCTTAGGGTTAGGCTTAGGGTACGGGTTTGGGGAGGGGTTCGGGTACGGTGTAGGGTATGGGTTAGGGTTAGGTTTAGGGTTAGTGTTAGGGTTAGGGCTCGGTTCAGGGTACGGGTTAGGATTAGGGTACGTGTTAGGGTTAGGGTAGGGGTTAGGGTTAGGGTATGCGTTAGGGTTAGGGTAGTTATTAAACCTATCCCACTCTCTAGATACCCCTTAGCACGTAAAGGAATATTATTTGGGGGTCCAGCCATGGAGAAGAGTTTAGACACTAGGATAAAAGAAGGAACACATACATTATAAAGAAATCACATTAGGATTCTCTTTTTAAGCTGTTCCTTCAAACACTAGTGCTTAGGAAATCTATTGGAGGCAGAAGCAGTCAAGGGTAGCCTAGGGTTAGGGTTAGGCTTAGGGTTAGGGTTAGGGTACGGCTTAGGGTAGGGGTTCGGGGAGGGGTTCGGGTACGGCGTAGGGTATGGGTTAGGGTTAGGGTTAGTGTTTGTGTTAGGGTTAGGGCTCGGTTTAGGGTACGGGTTAGGATTAGGGTACGTGTTAGGGTTAGGGTAGGGGTTAGGGTTAGGGTACGCATTAGGGTTAGGGTAGTTATTAAACCTATCCCACTCTCTAGATACCCCTTAGCACGTAAAGGAATATTATTTGGGGGTCCAGCCATGGAGAAGAGTTTAGACACTAGGATAAGATAAGGAACACACCCATTATAAAGAAATCACATTAGGATTCTCTTTTTAAGCTGTTCCTTCAAACACTAGTGCTTAGGAAATCTATTGGAGGCAGAAGCAGTCAAGGGTAGCCTAGGGTTAGGGTTAGGCTTAGGGTTAGGGTTAGGGTACGGCTTAGGGTAGGGGTTCGGGGAGGGGTTCGGGTACGGCGTAGGGTATGGGTTAGGGTTAGGGTTAGGGTTTGTGTTAGGGTTAGGGCTCGGTTTAGGGTACGGGTTAGGATTAGGGTACGTGTTAGGGTTAGGGTAGGGGTTAGGGTTAGGGTACGCATTAGGGTTAGGGTAGTTATTAAACCTATCCCACTCTCTAGATACCCCTTAGCACGTAAAGGAATATTATTTGGGGGTCCAGCCATGGAGAAGAGTTTAGACACTAGGATAAGATAAGGAACACACCCATTATAAAGAAATCACATTAGGATTCTCTTTTTAAGCTGTTCCTTCAAACACTAGTGCTTAGGAAATCTATTGGAGGCAGAAGCAGTCAAGGGTAGCCTAGGGTTAGGGTTAGGCTTAGGGTTAGGCTTAGGGTACGGCTTAGGGTACGGGTTCGGGGAGGGGTTCGGGTACGGCGTAGGGTATGGGTTAGGGTTAGGGTTTGAGTTAGGGTTAGGGCTCGGTTTAGTGTACGGGTTAGGATTAGGGTACGTTTTAGGGTTAGGGTAGGGGTTAGGGTTAGGGTACGCGTTAGGGTTAGGGTAGTTATTAAACCTATCCCACTCTCTAGATACCCCTTAGCACGTAAAGGAATATTATTTGTGGGTCCAGCCATGGAGAAGAGTTTAGACACTAGGATAAGATAAGGAACACACCCATTATAAAGAAATCACATTAGGATTCTCTTTTTAAGCTGTTCCTTCAAACACTAGTGCTTAGGAAATCTATTGGAGGCAGAAGCAGTCAAGGGTAGCCAAGGATTAGGTTTAGGCTTAGGGTTAGGCTTAGGGTACGGCTTAGGGTACGGGTTCGGGGAGGGGTTCGGGTATGGCGTAGGGTATGGGTTAGGGTTAGGGTTAGGGTTAGTGTTAGGGTTAGGGCTCGGTTCAGGGTACGGGTTAGGATTAGGGTACGTGTTAGGGTTAGGGTAGGGGTTAGGGTTAGGGTACGCATTAGGTTAGGGTAGTTAGTAAACCTATCCCACTCTCTAGATACCCCTTAGCACGTAAAGGAATATTATTTGCGGGTCCAGCCATGGAGAAGAGTTTAGACACTAGGATAAGATAAGGAACACACCCATTATAAAGAAATCACATTAGGATTCTGTTTTTAAGCCGTTCCTTAAAACACTAGTGCTTAGGAAATCTATTGGAGGCAGAAGCAGTCAAGGGTAGCCTAGGGTTAGGGTTAGGCTTAGGGTTAGGCTTAGGGTACGGCTTAGGGTACGGGTTCGGGGAGGGGTTCGGGTACGGCGTAGGGTATGGGTTAGGGTTAGGGTTAGGGTTAGTCTTAGGGTTACGGCTCGGTTCAGGGTACGGGTTAGGATTAGGGTACGTGTTAGGGTTAGGGTAGGGGTTAGGGTTAGGGTACGTGTTAGTGTTAGGGTAGTTATTAAACCTATCCCACTCTCTAGATACCCCTTAGCACGTAAAGGAATATTATTTGGGGGTCCAGCCATGGAGAAGAGTTTAGACAGTAGGATAAGATAAGGAACACACCCATTATAAAGAAATCACATTAGGATTCTCTTTTTAAGCTGTTCCTTCAAACACTAGTGCTTAGGAAATCTATTGGAGGCAGAAGCAGTCAAGGATAGCCTAGGGTTAGGGTTAGGCTTAGGGTTAGGCTTAGGGTACGGCTTAGGGTACGGGTTCGGGGAGGGGTTCGGGTACGGCGTAGGGTATGGGTTAGGGTTAGGGTTTGAGTTAGGGTTAGGGCTCGGTTTAGTGTACGGGTTAGGATTAGGGTACGTGTTAGGGTTAGGGTAGGGGTTAGGGTTAGGGTACGCGTTAGGGTTAGGGTAGTTATTAAACCTATCCCACTCTCTAGATACCCCTTAGCACGTAAAGCAATATTATTTGGGGGACCAGCCATGGAGAAGAGTTTAGACACTAGGATAAGATAAGGAACACACCCATTATAAAGAAATCACATTAGGATTCTCTTTTTAAGCTGTTCCTTCAAACACTAGTGCTTAGGAAATAGATTGGAGGCAGAAGCAGTCAAGGGTAGCCTAGGGTTAGGGTTAGGCTTAGGGTTAGGGTTAGGGTATGGCTTAGGGTAGGGGTTCGGGGAGGGGTTCGGGTACGGCGTAGGGTATGGGTTAGGGTTAGGGTTAGGGTTAGTGTTAGGGTTAGGGCTCGGTTTAGGGTACGGGTTAGGATTAGGGTACGTGTTAGGGTTAGGGTAGGGGTTAGGGTTAGGGTACACGTTAGGGTTAGGGTAGTTAGTAAACCTATCCCACTCTCTAGATACCCCTTAGCACGTAAAGGAATATTATTTGGGGGTCCAGCCATGGAGAAGAGTTTAGACACTAGGATAAGATAAGGAACACACCCATTATAAAGAAATCACATTAGGATTCTCTTTTTAAGCTGTTCCTTCAAACACTAGTGCTTAGGAAATCTATTGGAGGCAGTAGCAGTCAAGGGTAGCCTAGGGTTAGGGTTAGGCTTAGGGTTTGGGTTAGGGTACGGCTTAGGGTACGGGTTCGGGGAGGGGTTCGGGTACGGCGTAGGGTATGGGTTAGTGTTAGGGTTAGGGTTAGTGTAAGGGTTAGGGCTCGGTTTAGGGTACGGGTTAGGATTAGGGTACGTTTTAGGGTTAGGGTAGGGGTTAGGGTTAGGGTACGCGTTAGGGTTAGGGTAGTTATTAAACCTATCCCACTCTCTAGATACCCCTTAGCACGTAAAGGAATATTATTTGGGCGTCCAGCCATGGAGAAGAGTTTAGACACTAGGATAAGATAAGGAACACACCCATTATAAAGAAATCACATTAAGATTCTCTTTTTAAGCCGTTCCTTAAAACACTAGTGCTTAGAAAATCTATTGGAGGCAGAAGCAGTCAAGGGTAGCCTAGGGTTAGGGTTAGGCTTAGGGTTAGGCTTAGGGTACGGCTTAGGCTACGGGTTCGGGGAGGGGTTCGGGTACGGCGTAGGGTATGGGTTAGGGTTAGGGTTTGAGTTAGGGTTAGGGCTCGGTTTAGTGTACGGCTTAGGATTAGGGTACGTGTTAGGGTTAGGGTAGGGGTTAGTGTTAGGGTACGCGTTAGGGTTAGGGTAGTTATTAAACCTATCCCACTCTCTACATACCCCTTAGCACGTAAAGGAATATTATTTGGGGGTCCAGCCATGGAGAAGAGTTTAGACACTAGGATAAGATAAGGAACACACCCATTATAAAGAAATCACATTAGGATTCTCTTTTTAAGCTGTTCCTTCAAACACTAGTGCTTAGGAAATCTATTGGAGGCAGAAGCAGTCAAGGGTAGCCTAGGGTTAGGGTTAGGCTTAGGGTTAGGCTTAGGGTACGGCTTAGGGTACGGGTTCGGGGAGGGGTTCGGGTACGGCGTAGGGTATGGGTTAGGGTTAGGGTTAGGGTTAGTGTTAGGGTTAGGGCTCAGTTTAGGGTACGGGTTAGGATTAGGGTACGTGTTAGGGTTAGGGTAGGGGTTAGGGTTAGGGTACGCGTTAGGGTTAGGGTAGTTATTAAACCTATCCCACTCTCTAGATACCCCTTAGCACGTAAAGGAATATTATTTGGGGGTCTAGCCATGGAGAAGAGTTTAGACACTAGGATAAGATAAGGAACACACCCATTATAAAGAAATCACATTAGGATTCTGTTTTTAAGCCGTTCCTTAAAACACTAGTGCTTAGGAAATCTATTGGAGGCAGAAGCAGTCAAGGGTAGCCTAGGGTTAGGGTTAGGCTTAGGGTTAGGCTTAGGGTACGGCTTAGCGTACGGGTTCGGGGAGGGGTTCGGGTACGGCGTAGGGTATGGGTTAGGGTTAGGGTTAGGGTTAGTGTTAGGGTTAGGGCTCGGTTCAGGGTACGGGTTAGGATTAGGGTACGTGTTAGGGTTAGGGTAGGGGTTAGGGTTAGGGTACGCATTAGGGTTAGGGTAGTTAGTAAACCTATCCCACTCTCTAGATACCCCTTAGCACGTAAAGGAATATTATTTGCGGGTCCAGCCATGGAGAAGAGTTTAGACACTAGGATAAGATAAGGAACACACCCATTATAAAGAAATCACATTAGGATTCTCTTTTTAAGCTGTTCCTTCAAACACTAGTGCTTAGGAAATCTATTGGAGGCAGAAGCAGTCAAGGGTAGCCTAGGGTTAGGGTTAGGCTTAGGGTTAGGCTTAGGGTACGGCTTAGGGTACGGGTTCGGGGAGGGGTTCGGGTACGGCGTAGGGTATGGGTTAGGGTTAGGGTTTGAGTTAGGGTTAGGGCTCGGTTTAGTGTACGGGTTAGGATTAGGGTACGTTTTAGGGTTAGGGTAGGGGTTAGGGTTAGGGTACGCGTTAGGGTTAGGGTAGTTATTAAACCTATCCCACTCTCTAGATACCCCTTAGCACGTAAAGGAATATTATTTGGGGGTCCAGCCATGGAGAAGAGTTTAGACACTAGGATAAGATAAGGAACACACCCATTATAAAGAAATCACATTAGGATTCTCTTTTTAAGCTGTTCCTTCAAACACTAGTGCTTAGGAAATCTATTGGAGGCAGAAGCAGTCAAGGGTAGCCTAGGGTTAGGGTTAGGCTTAGGGTTAGGCTTAGGGTACGGCTTAGGGTACGGGTTCGGGGAGGGGTTCGGGTACGGCGTAGGGTATGGGTTAGGGTTAGGGTTAGGGTTAGTGTTAGGGTTAGGGCTCAGTTTAGGGTACGGGTTAGGATTAGGGTACGTGTTAGGGATAGGGTAGGGGTTAGGGTTAGGGTACGCGTTAGGGTTAGGGTAGTTATTAAACCTATCCCACTCTCTAGATACCCCTTAGCACGTAAAGGAATATTATTTGGGGGTCTAGCCATGGAGAAGAGTTTAGACACTAGGATAAGATAAGGAACACACCCATTATAAAGAAATCACATTAGGATTCTGTTTTTAAGCCGTTCCTTAAAACACTAGTGCTTAGGAAATCTATTGGAGGCAGAAGCAGTCAAGGGTAGCCTAGGGTTAGGGTTAGGCTTAGGGATAGGCTTAGGGTACGGCTTAGCGTACGGGTTCGGGGAGGGGTTCGGGTACGGCGTAGGGTATGGGTTAGGGTTAGGGTTAGGGTTAGTGTTAGGGTTAGGGCTCGGTTCAGGTTACGGGTTAGGATTAGGGTACGTGTTAGGGTTAGGGTAGGGGTTAGGGTTAGGGTACGCATTAGGGTTAGGGTAGTTAGTAAACCTATCCCACTCTCTAGATACCCCTTAGCACGTAAAGGAATATTATTTGCGGGTCCAGCCATGGAGAAGAGTTTAGACACTAGGATAAGATAAGGAACACACCCATTATAAAGAAATCACATTAGGATTCTCTTTTTAAGCTTTTCCTTAAAGCACTAGTGCTTAGGAAATCTATTGGTGGCAGAAGCAGTCAAGGGTAGCCTAGGGTTAGGGTTAGGCTTAGGGTTAGGGTTAGGGTACGGCTTAGGGTACGGGTTCGTGTAGGGGTTCGGGTACGGCGTAGGGTATGGGTTAGGGTTAGGGTTAGGGTTAGTTTTAGCTTTAGGTCTCGGTTTAGGGTACGGGTTAGGATTAGGGTACGTGTTAGGGTTAGGGTAGGGGTTAGGGTTAGGGTACGCTTTAGGGTTAGGGTAGTTATTAAACCTATCCCACTCTCTAGATACCCCTTAGCACGTATAGGAATATTATTTGGGGGTCCAGCCATGGAGAAGAGTTTAGACACTAGGATAAGATAAGGAACACACCCATTATAAAGAAATCACATTAGGATTCTCTTTTTAAGCTGTTCCTTCAAACACTAGTGCTTAGGAAATCTATTGGAGGCAGTAGCAGTCAAGGGTAGCCTAGGGTTAGGGTTAGGCTTAGGGTTTGGGTTAGGGTACGGCTTAGGGTACGGGTTCGGGGAGGGGTTCGGGTACGGCGTAGGGTATGGGTTAGTGTTAGGGTTAGGGTTAGTGTAAGGGTTAGGGCTCGGTTTAGGGTACGGGTTAGGATTAGGGTACGTTTTAGGGTTAGGGTAGGGGTTAGGGTTAGGGTACGCGTTAGGGTTAGGGTAGTTATTAAACCTATCCCACTCTCTAGATACCCCTTAGCACGTAAAGGAATATTATTTGGGCGTCCAGCCATGGAGAAGAGTTTAGACACTAGGATAAGATAAGGAACACACCCATTATAAAGAAATCACATTAAGATTCTCTTTTTAAGCCGTTCCTTAAAACACTAGTGCTTAGAAAATCTATTGGAGGCAGAAGCAGTCAAGGGTAGCCTAGGGTTAGGGTTAGGCTTAGGGTTAGGCTTAGGGTACGGCTTAGGCTACGGGTTCGGGGAGGGGTTCAGGTACGGCGTAGGGTATGGGTTAGGGTTAGGGTTTGAGTTAGGGTTAGGGCTCGGTTTAGTGTACGGCTTAGGATTAGGGTACGTGTTAGGGTTAGGGTAGGGGTTAGGGTTAGGGTACGCGTTAGGGTTAGGGTAGTTATTAAACCTATCCCACTCTCTACATACCCCTTAGCACGTAAAGGAATATTATTTGGGGGTCCAGCCATGGAGAAGAGTTTAGACACTAGGATAAGATAAGGAACACACCCATTATAAAGAAATCACATTAGGATTCTCTTTTTAAGCTGTTCCTTCAAACACTAGTGCTTAGGAAATCTATTGGAGGCAGAAGCAGTCAAGGGTAGCCTAGGGTTAGGGTTAGGCTTAGGGTTAGGCTTAGGGTACGGCTTAGGGTACGGGTTCGGGGAGGGGTTCGGGTACGGCGTAGGGTATGGGTTAGGGTTAGGGTTACGGTTAGTGTTAGGGTTAGGGCTCAGTTTAGGGTACGGGTTAGGATTAGGGTACGTGTTAGGGTTAGGGTAGGGGTTAGGGTTAGGGTACGCGTTAGGGTTAGGGTAGTTATTAAACCTATCCCACTCTCTAGATACCCCTTAGCACGTAAAGGAATATTATTTGGGGGTCTAGCCATGGAGAAGAGTTTAGACACTAGGATAAGATAAGGAACACACCCATTATAAAGAAATCACATTAGGATTCTGTTTTTAAGCCGTTCCTTAAAACACTAGTGCTTAGGAAATCTATTGGAGGCAGAAGCAGTCAAGGGTAGCCTAGGGTTAGGGTTAGGCTTAGGGTTAGGCTTAGGGTACGGCTTAGCGTACGGGTTCGGGGAGGGGTTCGGGTACGGCGTAGGGTATGGGTTAGGGTTAGGGTTAGGGTTAGTGTTAGGGTTAGGGCTCGGTTCAGGGTACGGGTTAGGATTAGGGTACGTGTTAGGGTTAGGGTAGGGGTTAGGGTTAGGGTACGCATTAGGGTTAGGGTAGTTAGTAAACCTATCCCACTCTCTAGATAACCCTTAGCACGTAAAGGAATATTATTTGCGGGTCCAGCCATGGAGAAGAGTTTAGACACTAGGATAAGATAAGGAACACACCCATTATAAAGAAATCACATTAGGATTCTCTTTTTAAGCTGTTCCTTCAAACACTAGTGCTTAGGAAATCTATTGGAGGCAGAAGCAGTCAAGGGTAGCCTAGGGTTAGGGTTAGGCTTAGGGTTAGGGTTAGGGTACGGCTTAGGGTACGGGTTCGGGGAGGGGTTCGGGTACGGCGTAGGGTATGGTTTAGGGTTAGGGTTAGGGTTTGAGTTAGGGTTAGGGCTCGGTTTAGTGTACGGGTTAGGATTAGGGTACGTTTTAGGGTTAGGGTAGGGGTTAGGGTTAGGGTACGCGTTAGGGTTAGGGTAGTTATTAAACCTATCCCACTCTCTAGATACCCCTTAGCATGTAAAGGAATATTATTTGGGGGTCCAGCCATGGAGAAGAGTTTAGACACTAGGATAAGATAAGGAACACACCCATTATAAAGAAATCACATTAGGATTCTCTTTTTAAGCTGTTCCTTCAAACATTAGTGCTTAGGAAATCTGTTGGAGGCAGAAGCAGTCAAGGGTAGCCTAGGGTTAGGGTTAGGCTTAGGGTTAGGCTTAGGGTACGGGTTTGGGGAGAGGTTCGGGTACGGTGTAGGGTATGGGTTAGGGTTAGGTTTAGGGTTAGTGTTAGGGTTAGGGCTCGGTTCAGGGTACGGGTTAGGATTAGGGTACGTGTTAGGGTTAGGGTAGGGGTTAGGGTTAGGGTATGCGTTAGGGTTAGGGTAGTTATTAAACCTATCCCACTCTCTAGATACCCCTTAGCACGTAAAGGAATATTATTTGGGGGTCCAGCCATGGAGAAGAGTTTAGACAGTAGGATAAGATAAGGAACACACCCATTATAAAGAAATCACATTAGGATTCTCTTTTTAAGCTGTTCCTTCAAACACTAGTGCTTAGGAAATCTATTGGAGGCAGAAGCAGTCAAGGATAGCCTAGGGTTAGGGTTAGGCTTAGGGTTAGGCTTAGGGTACGGCTTAGGGTACGGGTTCGGGGAGGGGTTCGGGTACGGCGTAGGGTATGGGTTAGGGTTAGGGTTTGAGTTAGGGTTAGGGCTCGGTTTAGTGTACGGGTTAGGATTAGGGTACGTGTTAGGGTTAGGGTAGGGGTTAGGGTTAGGGTACGCGTTAGGGTTAGGGTAGTTATTAAACCTATCCCACTCTCTAGATACCCCTTAGCACGTAAAGCAATATTATTTGGGGGACCAGCCATGGAGAAGAGTTTAGACACTAGGATAAGATAAGGAACACACCCATTATAAAGAAATCACATTAGGATTCTCTTTTTAAGCTGTTCCTTCAAACACTAGTGCTTAGGAAATAGATTGGAGGCAGAAGCAGTCAAGGGTAGCCTAGGGTTAGGGTTAGGCTTAGGGTTAGGGTTAGGGTATGGCTTAGGGTAGGGGTTCGGGGAGGGGTTCGGGTACGGCGTAGGGTATGGGTTAGGGTTAGGGTTAGGGTTAGTGTTAGGGTTAGGGCTCGGTTTAGGGTACGGGTTAGGATTAGGGTACGTGTTAGGGTTAGGGTAGGGGTTAGGGTTAGGGTACACGTTAGGGTTAGGGTAGTTAGTAAACCTATCCCACTCTCTAGATACCCCTTAGCACGTAAAGGAATATTATTTGGGGGTCCAGCCATGGAGAAGAGTTTAGACACTAGGATAAGATAAGGAACACACCCATTATAAAGAAATCACATTAGGATTCTCTTTTTAAGCTGTTCCTTCAAACACTAGTGCTTAGGAAATCTATTGGAGGCAGTAGCAGTCAAGGGTAGCCTAGGGTTAGGGTTAGGCTTAGGGTTTGGGTTAGGGTACGGCTTAGGGTACGGGTTCGGGGAGGGGTTCGGGTACGGCGTAGGGTATGGGTTAGTGTTAGGGTTAGGGTTAGTGTAAGGGTTAGGGCTCGGTTTAGGGTACGGGTTAGGATTAGGGTACGTTTTAGGGTTAGGGTAGGGGTTAGGGTTAGGGTACGCGTTAGGGTTAGGGTAGTTATTAAACCTATCCCACTCTCTAGATACCCCTTAGCACGTAAAGGAATATTATTTGGGCGTCCAGCCATGGAGAAGAGTTTAGACACTAGGATAAGATAAGGAACACACCCATTATAAAGAAATCACATTAAGATTCTCTTTTTAAGCCGTTCCTTAAAACACTAGTGCTTAGAAAATCTATTGGAGGCAGAAGCAGTCAAGGGTAGCCTAGGGTTAGGGTTAGGCTTAGGGTTAGGCTTAGGGTACGGCTTAGGCTACGGGTTCGGGGAGGGGTTCGGGTACGGCGTAGGGTATGGGTTAGGGTTAGGGTTTGAGTTAGGGTTAGGGCTCGGTTTAGTGTACGGCTTAGGATTAGGGTACGTGTTAGGGTTAGGGTAGGGGTTAGGGTTAGGGTACGCGTTAGGGTTAGGGTAGTTATTAAACCTATCCCACTCTCTACATACCCCTTAGCACGTAAAGGAATATTATTTGGGGGTCCAGCCATGGAGAAGAGTTTAGACACTAGGATAAGATAAGGAACACACCCATTATAAAGAAATCACATTAGGATTCTCTTTTTAAGCTGTTCCTTCAAACACTAGTGCTTAGGAAATCTATTGGAGGCAGAAGCAGTCAAGGGTAGCCTAGGGTTAGGGTTAGGCTTAGGGTTAGGCTTAGGGTACGGCTTAGGGTACGGGTTCGGGGAGGGGTTCGGGTACGGCGTAGGGTATGGGTTAGGGTTAGGGTTAGGGTTAGTGTTAGGGTTAGGGCTCAGTTTAGGGTACGGGTTAGGATTAGGGTACGTGTTAGGGTTAGGGTAGGGGTTAGGGTTAGGGTACGCGTTAGGGTTAGGGTAGTTATTAAACCTATCCCACTCTCTAGATACCCCTTAGCACGTAAAGGAATATTATTTGGGGGTCTAGCCATGGAGAAGAGTTTAGACACTAGGATAAGATAAGGAACACACCCATTATAAAGAAATCACATTAGGATTCTGTTTTTAAGCCGTTCCTTAAAACACTAGTGCTTAGGAAATCTATTGGAGGCAGAAGCAGTCAAGGGTAGCCTAGGGTTAGGGTTAGGCTTAGGGTTAGGCTTAGGGTACGGCTTAGCGTACGGGTTCGGGGAGGGGTTCGGGTACGGCGTAGGGTATGGGTTAGGGTTAGGGTTAGGGTTAGTGTTAGGGTTAGGGCTCGGTTCAGGGTACGGGTTAGGATTAGGGTACGTGTTAGGGTTAGGGTAGGGGTTAGGGTTAGGGTACGCATTAGGGTTAGGGTAGTTAGTAAACCTATCCCACTCTCTAGATACCCCTTAGCACGTAAAGGAATATTATTTGCGGGTCCAGCCATGGAGAAGAGTTTAGACACTAGGATAAGATAAGGAACACACCCATTATAAAGAAATCACATTAGGATTCTCTTTTTAAGCTGTTCCTTCAAACACTAGTGCTTAGGAAATCTATTGGAGGCAGAAGCAGTCAAGGGTAGCCTAGGGTTAGGGTTAGGCTTAGGGTTAGGCTTAGGGTACGGCTTAGGGTACGGGTTCGGGGAGGGGTTCGGGTACGGCGTAGGGTATGGGTTAGGGTTAGGGTTTGAGTTAGGGTTAGGGCTCGGTTTAGTGTACGGGTTAGGATTAGGGTACGTTTTAGGGTTAGGGTAGGGGTTAGGGTTAGGGTACGCGTTAGGGTTAGGGTAGTTATTAAACCTATCCCACTCTCTAGATACCCCTTAGCACGTAAAGGAATATTATTTGGGGGTCCAGCCATGGAGAAGAGTTTAGACACTAGGATAAGATAAGGAACACACCCATTATAAAGAAATCACATTAGGATTCTCTTTTTAAGCTGTTCCTTCAAACACTAGTGCTTAGGAAATCTATTGGAGGCAGAAGCAGTCAAGGGTAGCCTAGGGTTAGGGTTAGGCTTAGGGTTAGGCTTAGGGTACGGCTTAGGGTACGGGTTCGGGGAGGGGTTCGGGTACGGCGTAGGGTATGGGTTAGGGTTAGGGTTAGGGTTAGTGTTAGGGTTAGGGCTCAGTTTAGGGTACGGGTTAGGATTAGGGTACGTGTTAGGGATAGGGTAGGGGTTAGGGTTAGGGTACGCGTTAGGGTTAGGGTAGTTATTAAACCTATCCCACTCTCTAGATACCCCTTAGCACGTAAAGGAATATTATTTGGGGGTCTAGCCATGGAGAAGAGTTTAGACACTAGGATAAGATAAGGAACACACCCATTATAAAGAAATCACATTAGGATTCTGTTTTTAAGCCGTTCCTTAAAACACTAGTGCTTAGGAAATCTATTGGAGGCAGAAGCAGTCAAGGGTAGCCTAGGGTTAGGGTTAGGCTTAGGGATAGGCTTAGGGTACGGCTTAGCGTACGGGTTCGGGGAGGGGTTCGGGTACGGCGTAGGGTATGGGTTAGGGTTAGGGTTAGGGTTAGTGTTAGGGTTAGGGCTCGGTTCAGGTTACGGGTTAGGATTAGGGTACGTGTTAGGGTTAGGGTAGGGGTTAGGGTTAGGGTACGCATTAGGGTTAGGGTAGTTAGTAAACCTATCCCACTCTCTAGATACCCCTTAGCACGTAAAGGAATATTATTTGCGGGTCCAGCCATGGAGAAGAGTTTAGACACTAGGATAAGATAAGGAACACACCCATTATAAAGAAATCACATTAGGATTCTCTTTTTAAGCTTTTCCTTAAAGCACTAGTGCTTAGGAAATCTATTGGTGGCAGAAGCAGTCAAGGGTAGCCTAGGGTTAGGGTTAGGCTTAGGGTTAGGGTTAGGGTACGGCTTAGGGTACGGGTTCGTGTAGGGGTTCGGGTACGGCGTAGGGTATGGGTTAGGGTTAGGGTTAGGGTTAGTTTTAGCTTTAGGTCTCGGTTTAGGGTACGGGTTAGGATTAGGGTACGTGTTAGGGTTAGGGTAGGGGTTAGGGTTAGGGTACGCTTTAGGGTTAGGGTAGTTATTAAACCTATCCCACTCTCTAGATACCCCTTAGCACGTAAAGGAATATTATTTGGGGGTCCAGCCATGGAGAAGAGTTTAGACACTAGGATAAGATAAGGAACACACCCATTATAAAGAAATCACATTAGGATTCTCTTTTTAAGCTGTTCCTTCAAACACTAGTGCTTAGGAAATCTATTGGAGGCAGTAGCAGTCAAGGGTAGCCTAGGGTTAGGGTTAGGCTTAGGGTTTGGGTTAGGGTACGGCTTAGGGTACGGGTTCGGGGAGGGGTTCGGGTACGGCGTAGGGTATGGGTTAGTGTTAGGGTTAGGGTTAGTGTAAGGGTTAGGGCTCGGTTTAGGGTACGGGTTAGGATTAGGGTACGTTTTAGGGTTAGGGTAGGGGTTAGGGTTAGGGTACGCGTTAGGGTTAGGGTAGTTATTAAACCTATCCCACTCTCTAGATACCCCTTAGCACGTAAAGGAATATTATTTGGGCGTCCAGCCATGGAGAAGAGTTTAGACACTAGGTTAAGATAAGGAACACACCCATTATAAAGAAATCACATTAAGATTCTCTTTTTAAGCCGTTCCTTAAAACACTAGTGCTTAGAAAATCTATTGGAGGCAGAAGCAGTCAAGGGTAGCCTAGGGTTAGGGTTAGGCTTAGGGTTAGGCTTAGGGTACGGCTTAGGCTACGGGTTCGGGGAGGGGTTCGGGTACGGCGTAGGGTATGGGTTAGGGTTAGGGTTTGAGTTAGGGTTAGGGCTCGGTTTAGTGTACGGCTTAGGATTAGGGTACGTGTTAGGGTTAGGGTAGGGGTTAGGGTTAGGGTACGCGTTAGGGTTAGGGTAGTTATTAAACCTATCCCACTCTCTACATACCCCTTAGCACGTAAAGGAATATTATTTGGGGGTCCAGCCATGGAGAAGAGTTTAGACACTAGGATAAGATAAGGAACACACCCATTATAAAGAAATCACATTAGGATTCTCTTTTTAAGCTGTTCCTTCAAACACTAGTGCTTAGGAAATCTATTGGAGGCAGAAGCAGTCAAGGGTAGCCTAGGGTTAGGGTTAGGCTTAGGGTTAGGCTTAGGGTACGGCTTAGGGTACGGGTTCGGGGAGGGGTTCGGGTACGGCGTAGGGTATGGGTTAGGGTTAGGGTTAGGGTTAGTGTTAGGGTTAGGGCTCAGTTTAGGGTACGGGTTAGGATTAGGGTACGTGTTAGGGTTAGGGTAGGGGTTAGGGTTAGGGTACGCGTTAGGGTTAGGGTAGTTATTAAACCTATCCCACTCTCTAGATACCCCTTAGCACGTAAAGGAATATTATTTGGGGGTCTAGCCATGGAGAAGAGTTTAGACACTAGGATAAGATAAGGAACACACCCATTATAAAGAAATCACATTAGGATTCTGTTTTTAAGCCGTTCCTTAAAACACTAGTGCTTAGGAAATCTATTGGAGGCAGAAGCAGTCAAGGGTAGCCTAGGGTTAGGGTTAGGCTTAGGGTTAGGCTTAGGGTACGGCTTAGCGTACGGGTTCGGGGAGGGGTTCGGGTACGGCGTAGGGTATGGGTTAGGGTTAGGGTTAGGGTTAGTGTTAGGGTTAGGGCTCGGTTCAGGGTACGGGTTAGGATTAGGGTACGTGTTAGGGTTAGGGTAGGGGTTAGGGTTAGGGTACGCATTAGGGTTAGGGTAGTTAGTAAACCTATCCCACTCTCTAGATACCCCTTAGCACGTAAAGGAATATTATTTGCGGGTCCAGCCATGGAGAAGAGTTTAGACACTAGGATAAGATAAGGAACACACCCATTATAAAGAAATCACATTAGGATTCTCTTTTTAAGCTGTTCCTTCAAACACTAGTGCTTAGGAAATCTATTGGAGGCAGAAGCAGTCAAGGGTAGCCTAGGGTTAGGGTTAGGCTTAGGGTTAGGGTTAGGGTACGGCTTAGGGTACGGGTTCGGGGAGGGGTTCGGGTACGGCGTAGGGTATGGTTTAGGGTTAGGGTTAGGGTTTGAGTTAGGGTTAGGGCTCGGTTTAGTGTACGGGTTAGGATTAGGGTACGTTTTAGGGTTAGGGTAGGGGTTAGGGTTAGGGTACGCGTTAGGGTTAGGGTAGTTATTAAACCTATCCCACTCTCTAGATACCCCTTAGCATGTAAAGGAATATTATTTGGGGGTCCAGCCATGGAGAAGAGTTTAGACACTAGGATAAGATAAGGAACACACCCATTATAAAGAAATCACATTAGGATTCTCTTTTTAAGCTGTTCCTTCAAACATTAGTGCTTAGGAAATCTGTTGGAGGCAGAAGCAGTCAAGGGTAGCCTAGGGTTAGGGTTAGGCTTAGGGTTAGGCTTAGGGTACGGGTTTGGGGAGGGGTTCGGGTACGGTGTAGGGTATGGGTTAGGGTTAGGTTTAGGGTTAGTGTTAGGGTTAGGGCTCGGTTCAGGGTACGGGTTAGGATTAGGGTACGTGTTAGGGTTAGGGTAGGGGTTAGGGTTAGGGTATGCGTTAGGGTTAGGGTAGTTATTAAACCTATCCCACTCTCTAGATACCCCTTAGCACGTAAAGGAATATTATTTGCGGGTCCAGCCATGGAGAAGAGTTTAGACACTAGGATAAAATAAGGAACACATACATTATAAAGAAATCACATTAGGATTCTCTTTTTAAGCTGTTCCTTCAAACACTAGTGCTTAGGAAATCTATTGGAGGCAGAAGCAGTCAAGGGTAGCCTAGGGTTAGGGTTAGGCTTAGGGTTAGGGTTAGGGTACGGCTTAGGGTAGGGGTTCGGGGAGGGGTTCGGGTACGGCGTAGGGTATGGGTTAGGGTTAGGGTTAGTGTTTGTGTTAGGGTTAGGGCTCGGTTTAGGGTACGGGTTAGGATTAGGGTACGTGTTAGGGTTAGGGTAGGGGTTAGGGTTAGGGTACGCATTAGGGTTAGGGTAGTTATTAAAACTATCCCACTCTCTAGATACCCCTTAGCACGTAAAGGAATATTATTTGGGGGTCCAGCCATGGAGAAGAGTTTAGACACTAGGATAAGATAAGGAACACACCCATTATAAAGAAATCACATTAGGATTCTCTTTTTAAGCTGTTCCTTCAAACACTAGTGCTTAGGAAATCTATTGGAGGCAGAAGCAGTCAAGGGTAGCCTAGGGTTAGGGTTAGGCTTAGGGTTAGGGTTAGGGTACGGCTTAGGGTAGGGGTTCGGGGAGGGGTTCGGGTACGGCGTAGGGTATGGGTTAGGGTTAGGGTTAGGGTTTGTGTTAGGGTTAGGGCTCGGTTTAGGGTACGGGTTAGGATTAGGGTACGTGTTAGGGTTAGGGTAGGGGTTAGGGTTAGGGTACGCATTAGGGTTAGGGTAGTTATTAAACCTATCCCACTCTCTAGATACCCCTTAGCACGTAAAGGAATATTATTTGGGGGTCCAGCCATGGAGAAGAGTTTAGACACTAGGATAAGATAAGGAACACACCCATTATAAAGAAATCACATTAGGATTCTCTTTTTAAGCTGTTCCTTCAAACACTAGTGCTTAGGAAATCTATTGGAGGCAGAAGCAGTCAAGGGTAGCCTAGGGTTAGGGTTAGGCTTAGGGTTAGGCTTAGGGTACGGCTTAGGGTACGGGTTCGGGGAGGGGTTCGGGTACGGCGTAGGGTATGGGTTAGGGTTAGGGTTTGAGTTAGGGTTAGGGCTCGGTTTAGTGTACGGGTTAGGATTAGGGTACGTTTTAGGGTTAGGGTAGGGGTTAGGGTTAGGGTACGCGTTAGGGTTAGGGTAGTTATTAAACCTATCCCACTCTCTAGATACCCCTTAGCACGTAAAGGAATATTATTTGTGGGTCCAGCCATGGAGAAGAGTTTAGACACTAGGATAAGATAAGGAACACACCCATTATAAAGAAATCACATTAGGATTCTCTTTTTAAGCTGTTCCTTCAAACACTAGTGCTTAGGAAATCTATTGGAGGCAGAAGCAGTCAAGGGTAGCCAAGGGTTAGGGTTAGGCTTAGGGTTAGGCTTAGGGTACGGCTTAGGGTACGGGTTCGGGGAGGGGTTCGGGTATGGCGTAGGGTATGGGTTAGGGTTAGGGTTAGGGTTAGTGTTAGGGTTAGGGCTCGGTTCAGGGTACGGGTTAGGATTAGGGTACGTGTTAGGGTTAGGGTAGGGGTTAGGGTTAGGGTACGCATTAGGTTAGGGTAGTTAGTAAACCTATCCCACTCTCTAGATACCCCTTAGCACGTAAAGGAATATTATTTGCGGGTCCAGCCATGGAGAAGAGTTTAGACACTAGGATAAGATAAGGAACACACCCATTATAAAGAAATCACATTAGGATTCTGTTTTTAAGCCGTTCCTTAAAACACTAGTGCTTAGGAAATCTATTGGAGGCAGAAGCAGTCAAGGGTAGCCTAGGGTTAGGGTTAGGCTTAGGGTTAGGCTTAGGGTACGGCTTAGGGTACGGGTTCGGGGAGGGGTTCGGGTACGGCGTAGGGTATGGGTTAGGGTTAGGGTTAGGGTTAGTCTTAGGGTTACGGCTCGGTTCAGGGTACGGGTTAGGATTAGGGTACGTGTTAGGGTTAGGGTAGGGGTTAGGGTTAGGGTACGTGTTAGTGTTAGGGTAGTTATTAAACCTATCCCACTCTCTAGATACCCCTTAGCACGTAAAGGAATATTATTTGGGGGTCCAGCCATGGAGAAGAGTTTAGACAGTAGGATAAGATAAGGAACACACCCATTATAAAGAAATCACATTAGGATTCTCTTTTTAAGCTGTTCCTTCAAACACTAGTGCTTAGGAAATCTATTGGAGGCAGAAGCAGTCAAGGATAGCCTAGGGTTAGGGTTAGGCTTAGGGTTAGGCTTAGGGTACGGCTTAGGGTACGGGTTCGGGGAGGGGTTCGGGTACGGCGTAGGGTATGGGTTAGGGTTAGGGTTTGAGTTAGGGTTAGGGCTCGGTTTAGTGTACGGGTTAGGATTAGGGTACGTGTTAGGGTTAGGGTAGGGGTTAGGGTTAGGGTACGCGTTAGGGTTAGGGTAGTTATTAAACCTATCCCACTCTCTAGATACCCCTTAGCACGTAAAGCAATATTATTTGGGGGACCAGCCATGGAGAAGAGTTTAGACACTAGGATAAGATAAGGAACACACCCATTATAAAGAAATCACATTAGGATTCTCTTTTTAAGCTGTTCCTTCAAACACTAGTGCTTAGGAAATAGATTGGAGGCAGAAGCAGTCAAGGGTAGCCTAGGGTTAGGGTTAGGCTTAGGGTTAGGGTTAGGGTATGGCTTAGGGTAGGGGTTCGGGGAGGGGTTCGGGTACGGCGTAGGGTATGGGTTAGGGTTAGGGTTAGGGTTAGTGTTAGGGTTAGGGCTCGGTTTAGGGTACGGGTTAGGATTAGGGTACGTGTTAGGGTTAGGGTAGGGGTTAGGGTTAGGGTACACGTTAGGGTTAGGGTAGTTAGTAAACCTATCCCACTCTCTAGATACCCCTTAGCACGTAAAGGAATATTATTTGGGGGTCCAGCCATGGAGAAGAGTTTAGACACTAGGATAAGATAAGGAACACACCCATTATAAAGAAATCACATTAGGATTCTCTTTTTAAGCTGTTCCTTCAAACACTAGTGCTTAGGAAATCTATTGGAGGCAGAAGCAGTCAAGGGTAGCCTAGGGTTAGGGTTAGGCTTAGGGTTAGGGTTAGGGTACTGCTTAGGGTACGGGTTCGGGGAGGGGTTCGGGTACGGTGTAGGGTATGGGTTAGGGTTAGGGTTAGGGTTAGTGTTAGGGTTAGGGCTCGGTTTAGGGTACGGGTTACGATTAGGGTACGTGTTAGGGTTAGGGTAGGGGTTAGGGTTAGGGTACGCGTTAGGGTTAGGGTAGTTATTAAACCTATCCCACTCTCTAGATACCCCTTAGCACGTAAAGGAATATTATTTGGGGGTCCAGCCATGGAGAAGAGTTTAGACACTAGGATAAGATAAGGAACACACCCATTATAAAGAAATCACATTAGGATTCTCTTTTTAAGCTTTTCCTTAAAGCACTAGTGCTTAGGAAATCTATTGGAGGCAGAAGCAGTCAAGGGTAGCCTAGGGTTAGGGTTAGGCTTAGGGTTAGGGTTAGGGTACGGCTTAGGGTACGGGTTCGTGTAGGGGTTCGGGTACGGCGTAGGGTATGGGTTAGGGTTAGGGTTAGGGTTAGTTTTAGCTTTAGGCCTCGGTTTAGGGTACGGGTTAGGATTAGGGTACGTGTTAGGGTTAGGGTAGGGGTTAGGGTTAGGGTACGCGTTAGGGTTAGGGTAGTTATTAAACCTATCCCACTCTCTAGATACCCCTTAGCACGTAAAGGAATATTATTTGGGCGTCCAGCCATGGAGAAGGGTTTAGACACTAGGATAAGATAAGGAACACACCCATTATAAAGAAATCACATTAAGATTCTCTTTTTAAGCCGTTCCTTAAAACACTAGTGCTTAGAAAATCTATTGGAGGCAGAAGCAGTCAAGGGTAGCCTAGGGTTAGGGTTAGGCTTAGGGTTAGGCTTAGGGTACGGCTTAGGGTAGGGGTTCGGGGAGGGGTTCGGGTACGGCGTAGGGTATGGGTTAGGGTTAGGGTTAGGGTTCGTGTTAGGGTTAGGGCTCGGTTTAGGGTACGGGTTAGGATTAGGGTACGTGTTAGGGTTAGGGTAGGGGTTAGGGTTAGGGTACGCATTAGGGTTAGGGTAGTTAGTAAACCTATCCCACTCTCTAGATACCCCTTAGCACGTAAAGGAATATTATTTGCGGGTCCAGCCATGGAGAAGAGTTTAGACACTAGGATAAGATAAGGAACACACCCATTATAAAGAAATCACATTAGGATTCTCTTTTTAAGCTGTTCCTTCAAACACTAGTGCTTAGGAAATCTATTGGAGGCAGAAGCAGTCAAGGGTAGCCTACGGTTAGGGTTAGGCTTAGGGTTAGGCTTAGGGTACGGCTTAGGGTACGGGTTCGGGGAGGGGTTCGGGTACGGCGTAGGGTATGGGTTAGGGTTAGGGTTTGAGTTAGGTTTAGGGCTCGGTTTAGTGTACGGGTTAGGATTAGGGTACGTTTTAGGGTTAGGGTAGGGGTTAGGGTTAGGGTACGCGTTAGGGTTAGGGTAGTTATTAAACCTATCCCACTCTCTAGATACCCCTTAGCACGTAAAGGAATATTATTTGTGGGTCCAGCCATGGAGAAGAGTTTAGACACTAGAATAAGATAAGGAACACACCCATTATAAAGAAATCACATTAGGATTCTCTTTTTAAGCTGTTCCTTCAAACACTAGTGCTTAGGAAATCTATTGGAGGCAGAAGCAGTCAAGGGTAGCCAAGGGTTAGGGTTAGGCTTAGGGTTAGGCTTAGGGTACGGCTTAGGGTACGGGTTCGGGGAGGGGTTCGGGTATGGCGTAGGGTATGGGTTAGGGTTAGGGTTAGGGTTAGTGTTAGGGTTAGGGCTCGGTTCAGGTTACGGGTTAGGATTAGGGTACGTGTTAGGGTTAGGGTAGGGGTTAGGGTTAGGGTACGCGTTAGGGTTAGGGTAGTTATTAAACCTATCCCACTCTCTAGATACCCCTTAGCACGTAAAGGAATATTATTTGCGGGTCCAGCCATGGAGAAGAGTTTAGACACTAGGATAAAATAAGGAACACATACATTATAAACAAATCACATTAGGATTCTCTTTTTAAGTTGTTCCTTAAAACACTAGTGCTTAGGAAATCTATTGGAGGCAGAAGCAGTCAAGGGTAGCCTAGGGTTAGGGTTAGGCTTAGGGTTAGTGTTAGGGTACGGCTTAGGGTAGGGGTTCGGGGAGGGGTTCGGGTACGGCGTAGGGTATGGGTTAGGGTTAGGGTTAGGGTTCGTGTTAGGGTTAGGGCTCGGTTTAGGGTACGGGTTAGGATTAGGGTACATGTTAGGGTTAGGGTAGGGGTTAGGGTTAGGGTACGCATTAGGTTAGGGTAGTTAGTAAACCTATCCCACTCTCTAGATACCCCTTAGCACGTAAAGGAATATTATTTGCGGGTCCAGCCATGGAGAAGAGTTTAGACACTAGGATAAGATAAGGAACACACCCATTATAAAGAAATCACATTAGGATTCTGTTTTTAAGTTGTTCCTTAAAACACTAGTGCTTAGGAAATCTATTGGAGGCAGAAGCAGTCAAGGGTAGCCTAGGGTTAGGGTTAGGCTTAGGGTTAGGCTTAGGGTACGGCTTAGGGTACGGGTTCGGGGAGGGGTTCGGGTACGGCGTAGGGTATGGGTTAGGGTTAGGGTTAGGGTTAGTCTTAGGGTTACGGCTCGGTTCAGGGTACGGGTTAGGATTAGGGTACGTGTTAGGGTTAGGGTAGGGGTTAGGGTTAGGGTACGTGTTAGTGTTAGGGTAGTTATTAAACCTATCCCACTCTCTAGATACCCCTTAGCACGTAAAGGAATATTATTTGGGGGTCCAGCCATGGAGAAGAGTTTAGACACTAGGATAAGATAAGGAACACACCCATTATAAAGAAATCACATTAGGATTCTCTTTTTAAGCTGTTCCTTAAAACACTAGTGCTTAGGAAATCTATTGGAGGCAGTAGCAGTCAAGGGTAGCCTAGGGTTAGGGTTAGGCTTAGGGTTTGGGTTAGGGTACGGCTTAGGGTACGGGTTCGGGGAGGGGTTCGGGTACGGCGTAGGGTATGGGTTAGTGTTAGGGTTAGGGTTAGTGTAAGGGTTAGGGCTCGGTTTAGGGTACGGGTTAGGATTAGGGTACGTGTTAGGGTTAGGGTAGGGGTTAGGGTTAGGGTACGCGTTAGGGTTAGGGTAGTTATTAAACCTATCCCACTCTCTAGATACCCCTTAGCACGTAAAGGAATATTATTTGGGCGTCCAGCCATGGAGAAGAGTTTAGACACTAGGATAAGATAAGGAACACACCCATTATAAAGAAATCACATTAAGATTCTCTTTTTAAGCCGTTCCTTAAAACACTAGTGCTTAGAAAATCTATTGGAGGCAGAAGCAGTTAAGGGTAGCCTAGGGTTAGGGTTAGGCTTAGGGTTAGGCTTAGGGTACGGCTTAGGCTACGGGTTCGGGGAGGGGTTCGGGTACGGCGTAGGGTATGGGTTAGGGTTAGGGTTTGAGTTAGGGTTAGGGCTCGGTTTAGTGTACGGCTTAGGATTAGGGTACGTGTTAGGGTTAGGGTAGGGGTTAGGGTTAGGGTACGCGTTAGGGTTAGGGTAGTTATTAAACCTATCCCACTCTCTACATACCCCTTAGCACGTAAAGGAATATTATTTGGGGGTCCAGCCATGGAGAAGAGTTTAGACACTAGGATAAGATAAGGAACACACCCATTATAAAGAAATCACATTAGGATTCTCTTTTTAAGCTGTTCCTTCAAACACTAGTGCTTAGGAAATCTATTGGAGGCAGAAGCAGTCAAGGGTAGCCTAGGGTTAGGGTTAGGCTTAGGGTTAGGCTTAGGGTACGGCTTAGGGTACGGGTTCGGGGAGGGGTTCGGGTACGGCGTAGGGTATGGGTTAGGGTTAGGGTTTGAGTTAGGGTTAGGGCTCGGTTTAGTGTACGGTTTAGGATTAGGGTACGTTTTAGGGTTAGGGTAGGGGTTAGGGTTAGGGTACGCGTTAGGGTTAGGGTAGTTATTAAACCTATCCCACTCTCTAGATACCCCTTAGCACGTAAAGGAATATTATTTGGGGGTCCAGCCATGGAGAAGAGTTTAGACACTAGGATAAGATAAGGAACACACCCATTATAAAGAAATCACATTAGGATTCTCTTTTTAAGCTGTTCCTTCAAACACTAGTGCTTAGGAAATCTATTGGAGGCAGAAGCAGTCAAGGGTAGCCTAGGGTTAGGGTTAGGCTTAGGGTTAGGCTTAGGGTACGGGTTCGGGGAGGGGTTCGGGTACGGCGTAGTGTATGGGTTAGGGTTAGGGTTAGGGTTAGTGTTAGGGTTAGGGCTCGGTTCAGGGTACGGGTTAGGATTAGGATACGTGTTAGGGTTAGGGTAGGGGTTAGGGTTAGGGTACGCGTTAGGGTTAGGGTAGTTATTAAACCTATCCCACTCTCTAGATACCCCTTAGCACGTAAAGCAACATTATTTGGGGGTCCAGCCATGGAGAAGAGTTTAGACACTAGGGTAAGATAAGGAACACACCCATTATAAAGAAATCACATTAGGATTCTCTTTTTAAGCTGTTCCTTCAAACACTAGTGCTTAGGAAATCTATTGGAGGCAGAAGCAGTCAAGGGTAGCCTAGGGTTAGGGTTAGGCTTAGGGTTAGGGTTAGGGTACGGCTTAGGGTAGGGGTTCGGGGAGGGGTTCGGGTACGGCGTAGGGTATGGGTTAGGGTTAGGGTTAGTGTTTGTGTTAGGGTTAGGGCTCGGTTTAGGGTACGGGTTAGGATTAGGGTACGTGTTAGGGTTAGGGTAGGGGTTAGGGTTAGGGTACACATTAGGGTTAGGGTAGTTATTAAACCTATCCCACTCTCTAGATACCCCTTAGCACGTAAAGGAATATTATTTGGGGGTCCAGCCATGGAGAAGAGTTTAGACACTAGGATAAGATAAGGAACACACCCATTATAAAGAAATCACATTAGGATTCTCTTTTTAAGCTGTTCCTTCAAACACTAGTGCTTAGGAAATCTATTGGAGGCAGAAGCAGTCAAGGGTAGCCTAGGGTTAGGGTTAGGCTTAGGGTTAGGGTTAGGGTACGGCTTAGGGTAGGGGTTCGGGGAGGGGTTCGGGTACGGCGTAGGGTATGGGTTAGGGTTAGGGTTAGGGTTTGTGTTAGGGTTAGGGCTCGGTTTAGGGTACGGGTTAGGATTAGGGTACGTGTTAGGGTTAGGGTAGGGGTTAGGGTTAGGGTACACGTTAGGGTTAGGGTAGTTAGTAAACCTATCCCACTCTCTAGATACCCCTTAGCACGTAAAGGAATATTATTTGGGGGTCCAGCCATGGAGAAGAGTTTAGACACTAGGATAAGATAAGGAACACACCCATTATAAAGAAATCACATTAGGATTCTCTTTTTAAGCTGTTCCTTCAAACACTAGTGCTTAGGAAATCTATTGGAGGCAGAAGCAGTCAAGGGTAGCCTAGGGTTAGGGTTAGGCTTAGGGTTAGGCTTAGGGTACGGCTTAGGGTACGGGTTCGGGGAGGGGTTCGGGTACGGCGTAGGGTATGGGTTAGGGTTAGGGTTTGAGTTAGGGTTAGGGCTCGGTTTAGTGTATGGGTTAGGATTAGGGTACGTTTTAGGGTTAGGGTAGGGGTTAGGGTTAGGGTACGCGTTAGGGTTAGGGTAGTTATTAAACCTATCCCACTCTCTAGATACCCCTTAGCACGTAAAGGAATATTATTTGTGGGTCCAGCCGTGGAGAAGAGTTTAGACACTAGGATAAGATAAGGAACACACCCATTATAAAGAAATCACATTAGGATTCTCTTTTTAAGCTGTTCCTTCAAACACTAGTGCTTAGGAAATCTATTGGAGGCAGAAGCAGTCAAGGGTAGCCAAGGGTTAGGGTTAGGCTTAGGGTTAGGCTTAGGGTACGGCTTAGGGTACGGGTTCGGGGAGGGGTTCGGGTATGGCGTAGGGTATGGGTTAGGGTTAGGGTTAGTGTTAGTGTTAGGGTTAGGGCTCGGTTCAGGGTACGGGTTAGGATTAGGGTACGTGTTAGGGTTAGGGTAGGGGTTAGGGTTAGGGTACGCGTTAGGGTTAGGGTAGTTATTAAACCTATCCCACTCTCTAGATACCCCTTAGCACGTAAAGGAATATTATTTGCGGGTCCAGCCATGGAGAAGAGTTTAGACACTAGGATAAAATAAGGAACACATACATTATAAACAAATCACATTAGGATTCTCTTTTTAAGTTGTTCCTTAAAACACTAGTGCTTAGGAAATCTATTGGAGGCAGAAGCAGTCAAGGGTAGCCTAGGGTTAGGGTTAGGCTTAGGGTTAGTGTTAGGGTACGGCTTAGGGTAGGGGTTCGGGGAGGGGTTCGGGTACGGCGTAGGGTATGGGTTAGGGTTAGGGTTAGGGTTCGTGTTAGGGTTAGGGCTCGGTTTAGGGTACGGGTTAGGATTAGGGTACATGTTAGGGTTAGGGTAGGGGTTAGGGTTAGGGTACGCATTAGGTTAGGGTAGTTAGTAAACCTATCCCACTCTCTAGATACCCCTTAGCACGTAAAGGAATATTATTTGCGGGTCCAGCCATGGAGAAGAGTTTAGACACTAGGATAAGATAAGGAACACACCCATTATAAAGAAATCACATTAGGATTCTGTTTTTAAGTTGTTCCTTAAAACACTAGTGCTTAGGAAATCTATTGGAGGCAGAAGCAGTCAAGGGTAGCCTAGGGTTAGGGTTAGGCTTAGGGTTAGGCTTAGGGTACGGCTTAGGGTACGGGTTCGGGGAGGGGTTCGGGTACGGCGTAGGGTATGGGTTAGGGTTAGGGTTAGGGTTAGTCTTAGGGTTACGGCTCGGTTCAGGGTACGGGTTAGGATTAGGGTACGTGTTAGGGTTAGGGTAGGGGTTAGGGTTAGGGTACGTGTTAGTGTTAGGGTAGTTATTAAACCTATCCCACTCTCTAGATACCCCTTAGCACGTAAAGGAATATTATTTGGGGGTCCAGCCATGGAGAAGAGTTTAGACACTAGGATAAGATAAGGAACACACCCATTATAAAGAAATCACATTAGGATTCTCTTTTTAAGCTGTTCCTTAAAACACTAGTGCTTAGGAAATCTATTGGAGGCAGTAGCAGTCAAGGGTAGCCTAGGGTTAGGGTTAGGCTTAGGGTTTGGGTTAGGGTACGGCTTAGGGTACGGGTTCGGGGAGGGGTTCGGGTACGGCGTAGGGTATGGGTTAGTGTTAGGGTTAGGGTTAGTGTAAGGGTTAGGGCTCGGTTTAGGGTACGGGTTAGGATTAGGGTACGTGTTAGGGTTAGGGTAGGGGTTAGGGTTAGGGTACGCGTTAGGGTTAGGGTAGTTATTAAACCTATCCCACTCTCTAGATACCCCTTAGCACGTAAAGGAATATTATTTGGGCGTCCAGCCATGGAGAAGAGTTTAGACACTAGGATAAGATAAGGAACACACCCATTATAAAGAAATCACATTAAGATTCTCTTTTTAAGCCGTTCCTTAAAACACTAGTGCTTAGAAAATCTATTGGAGGCAGAAGCAGTTAAGGGTAGCCTAGGGTTAGGGTTAGGCTTAGGGTTAGGCTTAGGGTACGGCTTAGGCTACGGGTTCGGGGAGGGGTTCGGGTACGGCGTAGGGTATGGGTTAGGGTTAGGGTTTGAGTTAGGGTTAGGGCTCGGTTTAGTGTACGGCTTAGGATTAGGGTACGTGTTAGGGTTAGGGTAGGGGTTAGGGTTAGGGTACGCGTTAGGGTTAGGGTAGTTATTAAACCTATCCCACTCTCTAGATACCCCTTAGCACGTAAAGGAATATTATTTGGGGGTCCAGCCATGGAGAAGAGTTTAGACACTAGGATAAGATAAGGAACACACCCATTATAAAGAAATCACATTAGGATTCTCTTTTTAAGCTGTTCCTTCAAACACTAGTGCTTAGGAAATCTATTGGAGGCAGAAGCAGTCAAGGGTAGCCTAGGGTTAGGGTTAGGCTTAGGGTTAGGCTTAGGGTACGGCTTAGGGTACGGGTTCGGGGAGGGGTTCGGGTACGGCGTAGGGTATGGGTTAGGGTTAGGGTTTGAGTTAGGGTTAGGGCTCGGTTTAGTGTACGGTTTAGGATTAGGGTACGTTTTAGGGTTAGGGTAGGGGTTAGGGTTAGGGTACGCGTTAGGGTTAGGGTAGTTATTAAACCTATCCCACTCTCTAGATACCCCTTAGCACGTAAAGGAATATTATTTGGGGGTCCAGCCATGGAGAAGAGTTTAGACACTAGGATAAGATAAGGAACACACCCATTATAAAGAAATCACATTAGGATTCTCTTTTTAAGCTGTTCCTTCAAACACTAGTGCTTAGGAAATCTATTGGAGGCAGAAGCAGTCAAGGGTAGCCTAGGGTTAGGGTTAGGCTTAGGGTTAGGCTTAGGGTACGGGTTCGGGGAGGGGTTCGGGTACGGCGTAGTGTATGGGTTAGGGTTAGGGTTAGGGTTAGTGTTAGGGTTAGGGCTCGGTTCAGGGTACGGGTTAGGATTAGGATACGTGTTAGGGTTAGGGTAGGGGTTAGGGTTAGGGTACGCGTTAGGGTTAGGGTAGTTATTAAACCTATCCCACTCTCTAGATACCCCTTAGCACGTAAAGCAACATTATTTGGGGGTCCAGCCATGGAGAAGAGTTTAGACACTAGGGTAAGATAAGGAACACACCCATTATAAAGAAATCACATTAGGATTCTCTTTTTAAGCTGTTCCTTCAAACACTAGTGCTTAGGAAATCTATTGGAGGCAGAAGCAGTCAAGGGTAGCCTAGGGTTAGGGTTAGGCTTAGGGTTAGGGTTAGGGTACGGCTTAGGGTAGGGGTTCGGGGAGGGGTTCGGGTACGGCGTAGGGTATGGGTTAGGGTTAGGGTTAGTGTTTGTGTTAGGGTTAGGGCTCGGTTTAGGGTACGGGTTAGGATTAGGGTACGTGTTAGGGTTAGGGTAGGGGTTAGGGTTAGGGTACGCATTAGGGTTAGGGTAGTTATTAAACCTATCCCACTCTCTAGATACCCCTTAGCACGTAAAGGAATATTATTTGGGGGTCCAGCCATGGAGAAGAGTTTAGACACTAGGATAAGATAAGGAACACACCCATTATAAAGAAATCACATTAGGATTCTCTTTTTAAGCTGTTCCTTCAAACACTAGTGCTTAGGAAATCTATTGGAGGCAGAAGCAGTCAAGGGTAGCCTAGGGTTAGGGTTAGGCTTAGGGTTAGGGTTAGGGTACGGCTTAGGGTAGGGGTTCGGGGAGGGGTTCGGGTACGGCGTAGGGTATGGGTTAGGGTTAGGGTTAGGGTTTGTGTTAGGGTTAGGGCTCGGTTTAGGGTACGGGTTAGGATTAGGGTACGTGTTAGGGTTAGGGTAGGGGTTAGGGTTAGGGTACGCATTAGGGTTAGGGTAGTTATTAAACCTATCCCACTCTCTAGATACCCCTTAGCACGTAAAGGAATATTATTTGGGGGTCCAGCCATGGAGAAGAGTTTAGACACTAGGATAAGATAAGGAACACACCCATTATAAAGAAATCACATTAGGATTCTCTTTTTAAGCTGTTCCTTCAAACACTAGTGCTTAGGAAATCTATTGGAGGCAGAAGCAGTCAAGGGTAGCCTAGGGTTAGGGTTAGGCTTAGGGTTAGGCTTAGGGTACGGCTTAGGGTACGGGTTCGGGGAGGGGTTCGGGTACGGCGTAGGGTATGGGTTAGGGTTAGGGTTTGAGTTAGGGTTAGGGCTCGGTTTAGTGTACGGGTTAGGATTAGGGTACGTTTTAGGGTTAGGGTAGGGGTTAGGGTTAGGGTACGCGTTAGGGTTAGGGTAGTTATTAAACCTATCCCACTCTCTAGATACCCCTTAGCACGTAAAGGAATATTATTTGTGGGTCCAGCCATGGAGAAGAGTTTAGACACTAGGATAAGATAAGGAACACACCCATTATAAAGAAATCACATTAGGATTCTCTTTTTAAGCTGTTCCTTCAAACACTAGTGCTTAGGAAATCTATTGGAGGCAGAAGCAGTCAAGGGTAGCCAAGGGTTAGGGTTAGGCTTAGGGTTAGGCTTAGGGTACGGCTTAGGGTACGGGTTCGGGGAGGGGTTCGGGTATGGCGTAGGGTATGGGTTAGGGTTAGGGTTAGGGTTAGTGTTAGGGTTAGGGCTCGGTTCAGGGTACGGGTTAGGATTAGGGTACGTGTTAGGGTTAGGGTAGGGGTTAGGGTTAGGGTACGCATTAGGTTAGGGTAGTTAGTAAACCTATCCCACTCTCTAGATACCCCTTAGCACGTAAAGGAATATTATTTGCGGGTCCAGCCATGGAGAAGAGTTTAGACACTAGGATAAGATAAGGAACACAGCCATTATAAAGAAATCACATTAGGATTCTGTTTTTAAGCCGTTCCTTAAAACACTAGTGCTTAGGAAATCTATTGGAGGCAGAAGCAGTCAAGGGTAGCCTAGGGTTAGGGTTAGGCTTAGGGTTAGGCTTAGGGTACGGCTTAGGGTACGGGTTCGGGGAGGGGTTCGGGTACGGCGTAGGGTATGGGTTAGGGTTAGGGTTAGGGTTAGTCTTAGGGTTACGGCTCGGTTCAGGGTACGGGTTAGGATTAGGGTACGTGTTAGGGTTAGGGTAGGGGTTAGGGTTAGGGTACGTGTTAGTGTTAGGGTAGTTATTAAACCTATCCCACTCTCTAGATACCCCTTAGCACGTAAAGGAATATTATTTGGGGGTCCAGCCATGGAGAAGAGTTTAGACAGTAGGATAAGATAAGGAACACACCCATTATAAAGAAATCACATTAGGATTCTCTTTTTAAGCTGTTCCTTCAAACACTAGTGCTTAGGAAATCTATTGGAGGCAGAAGCAGTCAAGGATAGCCTAGGGTTAGGGTTAGGCTTAGGGTTAGGCTTAGGGTACGGCTTAGGGTACGGGTTCGGGGAGGGGTTCGGGTACGGCGTAGGGTATGGGTTAGGGTTAGGGTTTGAGTTAGGGTTAGGGCTCGGTTTAGTGTACGGGTTAGGATTAGGGTACGTGTTAGGGTTAGGGTAGGGGTTAGGGTTAGGGTACGCGTTAGGGTTAGGGTAGTTATTAAACCTATCCCACTCTCTAGATACCCCTTAGCACGTAAAGCAATATTATTTGGGGGACCAGCCATGGAGAAGAGTTTAGACACTAGGATAAGATAAGGAACACACCCAGTATAAAGAAATCACATTAGGATTCTCTTTTTAAGCTGTTCCTTCAAACACTAGTGCTTAGGAAATAGATTGGAGGCAGAAGCAGTCAAGGGTAGCCTAGGGTTAGGGTTAGGCTTAGGGTTAGGGTTAGGGTATGGCTTAGGGTAGGGGTTCGGGGAGGGGTTCGGGTACGGCGTAGGGTATGGGTTAGGGTTAGGGTTAGGGTTAGTGTTAGGGTTAGGGCTCGGTTTAGGGTACGGGTTAGGATTAGGGTACGTGTTAGGGTTAGGGTAGGGGTTAGGGTTAGGGTACACGTTAGGGTTAGGGTAGTTAGTAAACCTATCCCACTCTCTAGATACCCCTTAGCACGTAAAGGAATATTATTTGGGGGTCCAGCCATGGAGAAGAGTTTAGACACTAGGATAAGATAAGGAACACACCCATTATAAAGAAATCACATTAGGATTCTCTTTTTAAGCTGTTCCTTCAAACACTAGTGGTTAGGAAATCTATTGGAGGCAGAAGCAGTCAAGGGTAGCCTAGGGTTAGGGTTAGGCTTAGGGTTAGGGTTAGGGTACTGCTTAGGGTACGGGTTCGGGGAGGGGTTCGGGTACGGTGTAGGGTATGGGTTAGGGTTAGGGTTAGGGTTAGTGTTAGGGTTAGGGCTCGGTTTAGGGTACGGGTTACGATTAGGGTACGTGTTAGGGTTAGGGTAGGGGTTAGGGTTAGGGTACGCGTTAGGGTTAGGGTAGTTATTAAACCTATCCCACTCTCTAGATACCCCTTAGCACGTAAAGGAATATTATTTGGGGGTCCAGCCATGGAGAAGAGTTTAGACACTAGGATAAGATAAGGAACACACCCATTATAAAGAAATCACATTAGGATTCTCTTTTTAAGCTTTTCCTTAAAGCACTAGTGCTTAGGAAATCTATTGGAGGCAGAAGCAGTCAAGGGTAGCCTAGGGTTAGGGTTAGGCTTAGGGTTAGGGTTAGGGTATGCCTTAGGGTACGGGTTCGTGTAGGGGTTCGGGTACGGCGTAGGGTATGGGTTAGGGTTAGGGTTAGGGTTAGTTTTAGCTTTAGGCCTCGGTTTAGGGTACGGGTTAGGATTAGGGTACGTGTTAGGGTTAGGGTAGGGGTTAGGGTTAGGGTACGCGTTAGGGTTAGGGTAGTTATTAAACCTATCCCACTCTCTAGATACCCCTTAGCACGTAAAGGAATATTATTTGGGCGTCCAGCCATGGAGAAGGGTTTAGACACTAGGATAAGATAAGGAACACACCCATTATAAAGAAATCACATTAAGATTCTCTTTTTAAGCCGTTCCTTAAAACACTAGTGCTTAGAAAATCTATTGGAGGCAGAAGCAGTCAAGGGTAGCCTAGGGTTAGGGTTAGGCTTAGGGTTAGGCTTAGGGTACGGCTTAGGGTAGGGGTTCGGGGAGGGGTTCGGGTACGGCGTAGGGTATGGGTTAGGGTTAGGGTTAGGGTTCGTGTTAGGGTTAGGGCTCGGTTTAGGGTACGGGTTAGGATTAGGGTACGTGTTAGGGTTAGGGTAGGGGTTAGGGTTAGGGTACGCATTAGGGTTAGGGTAGTTAGTAAACCTATCCCACTCTCTAGATACCCCTTAGCACGTAAAGGAATATTATTTGCGGGTCCAGCCATGGAGAAGAGTTTAGACACTAGGATAAGATAAGGAACACACCCATTATAAAGAAATCACATTAGGATTCTCTTTTTAAGCTGTTCCTTCAAACACTAGTGCTTAGGAAATCTATTGGAGGCAGAAGCAGTCAAGGGTAGCCTACGGTTAGGGTTAGGCTTAGGTTTAGGCTTAGGGTACGGCTTAGGGTACGGGTTCGGGGAGGGGTTCGGGTACGGCGTAGGGTATGGGTTAGGGTTAGGGTTTGAGTTAGGTTTAGGGCTCGGTTTAGTGTACGGGTTAGGATTAGGGTACGTTTTAGGGTTAGGGTAGGGGTTAGGGTTAGGGTACGCGTTAGGGTTAGGGTAGTTATTAAACCTATCCCACTCTCTAGATACCCCTTAGCACGTAAAGGAATATTATTTGTGGGTCCAGCCATGGAGAAGAGTTTAGACACTAGAATAAGATAAGGAACACACCCATTATAAAGAAATCACATTAGGATTCTCTTTTTAAGCTGTTCCTTCAAACACTAGTGCTTAGGAAATCTATTGGAGGCAGAAGCAGTCAAGGGTAGCCAAGGGTTAGGGTTAGGCTTAGGGTTAGGCTTAGGGTACGGCTTAGGGTACGGGTTCGGGGAGGGGTTCGGGTATGGCGTAGGGTATGGGTTAGGGTTAGGGTTAGGGTTAGTGTTAGGGTTAGGGCTCGGTTCAGGTTACGGGTTAGGATTAGGGTACGTGTTAGGGTTAGGGTAGGGGTTAGGGTTAGGGTACGCGTTAGGGTTAGGGTAGTTATTAAACCTATCCCACTCTCTAGATACCCCTTAGCACGTAAAGGAATATTATTTGCGGGTCCAGCCATGGAGAAGAGTTTAGACACTAGGATAAAATAAGGAACACATACATTATAAACAAATCACATTAGGATTCTCTTTTTAAGTTGTTCCTTAAAACACTAGTGCTTAGGAAATCTATTGGAGGCAGAAGCAGTCAAGGGTAGCCTAGGGTTAGGGTTAGGCTTAGGGTTAGTGTTAGGGTACGGCTTAGGGTAGGGGTTCGGGGAGGGGTTCGGGTACGGCGTAGGGTATGGGTTAGGGTTAGGGTTAGGGTTCGTGTTAGGGTTAGGGCTCGGTTTAGGGTACGGGTTAGGATTAGGGTACATGTTAGGGTTAGGGTAGGGGTTAGGGTTAGGGTACGCATTAGGTTAGGGTAGTTAGTAAACCTATCCCACTCTCTAGATACCCCTTAGCACGTAAAGGAATATTATTTGCGGGTCCAGCCATGGAGAAGAGTTTAGACACTAGGATAAGATAAGGAACACACCCATTATAAAGAAATCACATTAGGATTCTGTTTTTAAGTTGTTCCTTAAAACACTAGTGCTTAGGAAATCTATTGGAGGCAGAAGCAGTCAAGGGTAGCCTAGGGTTAGGGTTAGGCTTAGGGTTAGGCTTAGGGTACGGCTTAGGGTACGGGTTCGGGGAGGGGTTCGGGTACGGCGTAGGGTATGGGTTAGGGTTAGGGTTAGGGTTAGTCTTAGGGTTACGGCTCGGTTCAGGGTACGGGTTAGGATTAGGGTACGTGTTAGGGTTAGGGTAGGGGTTAGGGTTAGGGTACGTGTTAGTGTTAGGGTAGTTATTAAACCTATCCCACTCTCTAGATACCCCTTAGCACGTAAAGGAATATTATTTGGGGGTCCAGCCATGGAGAAGAGTTTAGACACTAGGATAAGATAAGGAACACACCCATTATAAAGAAATCACATTAGGATTCTCTTTTTAAGCTGTTCCTTAAAACACTAGTGCTTAGGAAATCTATTGGAGGCAGTAGCAGTCAAGGGTAGCCTAGGGTTAGGGTTAGGCTTAGGGTTTGGGTTAGGGTACGGCTTAGGGTACGGGTTCGGGGAGGGGTTCGGGTACGGCGTAGGGTATGGGTTAGTGTTAGGGTTAGGGTTAGTGTAAGGGTTAGGGCTCGGTTTAGGGTACGGGTTAGGATTAGGGTACGTGTTAGGGTTAGGGTAGGGGTTAGGGTTAGGGTACGCGTTAGGGTTAGGGTAGTTATTAAACCTATCCCACTCTCTAGATACCCCTTAGCACGTAAAGGAATATTATTTGGGCGTCCAGCCATGGAGAAGAGTTTAGACACTAGGATAAGATAAGGAACACACCCATTATAAAGAAATCACATTAAGATTCTCTTTTTAAGCCGTTCCTTAAAACACTAGTGCTTAGAAAATCTATTGGAGGCAGAAGCAGTTAAGGGTAGCCTAGGGTTAGGGTTAGGCTTAGGGTTAGGCTTAGGGTACGGCTTAGGCTACGGGTTCGGGGAGGGGTTCGGGTACGGCGTAGGGTATGGGTTAGGGTTAGGGTTTGAGTTAGGGTTAGGGCTCGGTTTAGTGTACGGCTTAGGATTAGGGTACGTGTTAGGGTTAGGGTAGGGGTTAGGGTTAGGGTACGCGTTAGGGTTAGGGTAGTTATTAAACCTATCCCACTCTCTACATACCCCTTAGCACGTAAAGGAATATTATTTGGGGGTCCAGCCATGGAGAAGAGTTTAGACACTAGGATAAGATAAGGAACACACCCATTATAAAGAAATCACATTAGGATTCTCTTTTTAAGCTGTTCCTTCAAACACTAGTGCTTAGGAAATCTATTGGAGGCAGAAGCAGTCAAGGGTAGCCTAGGGTTAGGGTTAGGCTTAGGGTTAGGCTTAGGGTACGGCTTAGGGTACGGGTTCGGGGAGGGGTTCGGGTACGGCGTAGGGTATGGGTTAGGGTTAGGGTTTGAGTTAGGGTTAGGGCTCGGTTTAGTGTACGGTTTAGGATTAGGGTACGTTTTAGGGTTAGGGTAGGGGTTAGGGTTAGGGTACGCGTTAGGGTTAGGGTAGTTATTAAACCTATCCCACTCTCTAGATACCCCTTAGCACGTAAAGGAATATTATTTGGGGGTCCAGCCATGGAGAAGAGTTTAGACACTAGGATAAGATAAGGAACACACCCATTATAAAGAAATCACATTAGGATTCTCTTTTTAAGCTGTTCCTTCAAACACTAGTGCTTAGGAAATCTATTGGAGGCAGAAGCAGTCAAGGGTAGCCTAGGGTTAGGGTTAGGCTTAGGGTTAGGCTTAGGGTACGGGTTCGGGGAGGGGTTCGGGTACGGCGTAGTGTATGGGTTAGGGTTAGGGTTAGGGTTAGTGTTAGGGTTAGGGCTCGGTTCAGGGTACGGGTTAGGATTAGGATACGTGTTAGGGTTAGGGTAGGGGTTAGGGTTAGGGTACGCGTTAGGGTTAGGGTAGTTATTAAACCTATCCCACTCTCTAGATACCCCTTAGCACGTAAAGCAACATTATTTGGGGGTCCAGCCATGGAGAAGAGTTTAGACACTAGGGTAAGATAAGGAACACACCCATTATAAAGAAATCACATTAGGATTCTCTTTTTAAGCTGTTCCTTCAAACACTAGTGCTTAGGAAATCTATTGGAGGCAGAAGCAGTCAAGGGTAGCCTAGGGTTAGGGTTAGGCTTAGGGTTAGGGTTAGGGTACGGCTTAGGGTAGGGGTTCGGGGAGGGGTTCGGGTACGGCGTAGGGTATGGGTTAGGGTTAGTGTTAGAGTTAGTGTTAGGGTTAGGGCTCGGTTTAGGGTACGGGTTAGGATTAGGGTACGTGTTAGGGTTAGGGTAGGGGTTAGGGTTAGGGTACACGTTAGGGTTAGGGTAGTTAGTAAACCTATCCCACTCTCTAGATACCCCTTAGCACGTAAAGGAATATTATTTGGGGGTCCAGCCATGGAGAAGAGTTTAGACACTAGGATAAGATAAGGAACACACCCATTATAAAGAAATCACATTAGGATTCTCTTTTTAAGCTGTTCCTTCAAACACTAGTGCTTAGGAAATCTATTGGAGGCAGAAGCAGTCAAGGGTAGCCTAGGGTTAGGGTTAGGCTTAGGGTTAGGGTTAGGGTACGGCTTAGGGTACGGGTTCGGGGAGGGGTTCGGGTACGGTGTAGGGTATGGGTTAGGGTTAGGGTTAGGGTTAGTGTTAGGGTTAGGGCTCGGTTTAGGGTACGGGTTATGATTAGGGTACGTGTTAGGGTTAGGGTAGGGGTTAGGGTTAGGGTACGCGTTAGGGTTAGGGTAGTTATTAAACCTATCCCACTCTCTAGATACCCCTTAGCACGTAAAGGAATATTATTTGGGGGTCCAGCCATGGAGAAGAGTTTAGACACTAGGATAAGATAAGGAACACACCCATTATAAAGAAATCACATTAGGATTCTCTTTTTAAGCTTTTCCTTAAAGCACTAGTGCTTAGGAAATCTATTGGTGGCAGAAGCAGTCAAGGGTAGCCTAGGGTTAGGGTTAGGCTTAGGGTTAGGGTTACGGTACGGCTTAGGGTACGGGTTCGTGTAGGGGTTCGGGTACGGCGTAGGGTATGGGTTAGGGTTAGGGTTAGGGTTAGTTTTAGCTTTAGGTCTCGGTTTAGGGTACGGGTTAGGATTAGGGTACGTGTTAGGGTTAGGGTAGGGGTTAGGGTTAGGGTACGCTTTAGGGTTAGGGTAGTTATTAAACCTATCCCACTCTCTAGATACCCCTTAGCACGTAAAGGAATATTATTTGGGGGTCCAGCCATGGAGAAGAGTTTAGACACTAGGATAAGATAAGGAACACACCCATTATAAAGAAATCACATTAGGATTCTCTTTTTAAGCTGTTCCTTAAAACACTAGTGCTTAGGAAATCTATTGGAGGCAGTAGCAGTCAAGGGTAGCCTAGGGTTAGGGTTAGGCTTAGGGTTTGGGTTAGGGTACGGCTTAGGGTACGGGTTCGGGGAGGGGTTCGGGTACGGCGTAGGGTATGGTTTAGTGTTAGGGTTAGGGTTAGTGTAAGGGTTAGGGCTCGGTTTAGGGTATGGGTTAGGATTAGGGTACGTTTTAGGGTTAGGGTAGGGGTTAGGGTTAGGGTACGCGTTAGGGTTAGGGTAGTTATTAAACCTATCCCACTCTCTAGATACCCCTTAGCACGTAAAGGAATATTATTTGGGGGTCCAGCCATGGAGAAGAGTTTAGACACTAGGATAAGATAAGGAACACACCCATTATAAAGAAATCACATTAGGATTCTCTTTTTAAGCTGTTCCTTCAAACACTAGTGCTTAGGAAATCTATTGGAGGCAGAAGCAGTCAAGGGTAGCCTAGGGTTAGGGTTAGGCTTAGGGTTAGGCTTAGGGTACGGGTTCGGGGAGGGGTTCGGGTACGGCGTAGTGTATGGGTTAGGGTTAGGGTTAGGGTTAGTGTTAGGGTTAGGGCTCGGTTCAGGGTACGGGTTAGGATTAGGATACGTGTTAGGGTTAGGGTAGGGGTTAGGGTTAGGGTACGCGTTAGGGTTAGGGTAGTTATTAAACCTATCCCACTCTCTAGATACCCCTTAGCACGTAAAGCAACATTATTTGGGGGTCCAGCCATGGAGAAGAGTTTAGACACTAGGGTAAGATAAGGAACACACCCATTATAAAGAAATCACATTAGGATTCTCTTTTTAAGCTGTTCCTTCAAACACTAGTGCTTAGGAAATCTATTGGAGGCAGAAGCAGTCAAGGGTAGCCTAGGGTTAGGGTTAGGCTTAGGGTTAGGGTTAGGGTACGGCTTAGGGTAGGGGTTCGGGGAGGGGTTCGGGTACGGCGTAGGGTATGGGTTAGGGTTAGTGTTAGAGTTAGTGTTAGGGTTAGGGCTCGGTTTAGGGTACGGGTTAGGATTAGGGTACGTGTTAGGGTTAGGGTAGGGGTTAGGGTTAGGGTACACGTTAGGGTTAGGGTAGTTAGTAAACCTATCCCACTCTCTAGATACCCCTTAGCACGTAAAGGAATATTATTTGGGGGTCCAGCCATGGAGAAGAGTTTAGACACTAGGATAAGATAAGGAACACACCCATTATAAAGAAATCACATTAGGATTCTCTTTTTAAGCTGTTCCTTCAAACACTAGTGCTTAGGAAATCTATTGGAGGCAGAAGCAGTCAAGGGTAGCCTAGGGTTAGGGTTAGGCTTAGGGTTAGGCTTAGGGTACGGGTTCGGGGAGGGGTTCGGGTACGGCGTAGTGTATGGGTTAGGGTTAGGGTTAGGGTTAGTGTTAGGGTTAGGGCTCGGTTCAGGGTACGGGTTAGGATTAGGATACGTGTTAGGGTTAGGGTAGGGGTTAGGGTTAGGGTACGCGTTAGGGTTAGGGTAGTTATTAAACCTATCCCACTCTCTAGATACCCCTTAGCACGTAAAGCAACATTATTTGGGGGTCCAGCCATGGAGAAGAGTTTAGACACTAGGGTAAGATAAGGAACACACCCATTATAAAGAAATCACATTAGGATTCTCTTTTTAAGCTGTTCCTTCAAACACTAGTGCTTAGGAAATCTATTGGAGGCAGAAGCAGTCAAGGGTAGCCTAGGGTTAGGGTTAGGCTTAGGGTTAGGGTTAGGGTACGGCTTAGGGTAGGGGTTCGGGGAGGGGTTCGGGTACGGCGTAGGGTATGGGTTAGGGTTAGGGTTAGTGTTTGTGTTAGGGTTAGGGCTCGGTTTAGGGTACGGGTTAGGATTAGGGTACGTGTTAGGGTTAGGGTAGGGGTTAGGGTTAGGGTACACATTAGGGTTAGGGTAGTTATTAAACCTATCCCACTCTCTAGATACCCCTTAGCACGTAAAGGAATATTATTTGGGGGTCCAGCCATGGAGAAGAGTTTAGACACTAGGATAAGATAAGGAACACACCCATTATAAAGAAATCACATTAGGATTCTGTTTTTAAGCCGTTCCTTAAAACACTAGTGCTTAGGAAATCTATTGGAGGCAGAAGCAGTCAAGGGTAGCCTAGGGTTAGGGTTAGGCTTAGGGTTAGGCTTAGGGTACGGCTTAGCGTACGGGTTCGGGGAGGGGTTCGGGTACGGCGTAGGGTATGGGTTAGGGTTAGGGTTAGGGTTAGTGTTAGGGTTAGGGCTCGGTTCAGGGTACGGGTTAGGATTAGGGTACGTGTTAGGGTTAGGGTAGGGGTTAGGGTTAGGGTACGCATTAGGGTTAGGGTAGTTAGTAAACCTATCCCACTCTCTAGATACCCCTTAGCACGTAAAGGAATATTATTTGCGGGTCCAGCCATGGAGAAGAGTTTAGACACTAGGATAAGATAAGGAACACACCCATTATAAAGAAATCACATTAGGATTCTCTTTTTAAGCTGTTCCTTCAAACACTAGTGCTTAGGAAATCTATTGGAGGCAGAAGCAGTCAAGGGTAGCCTAGGGTTAGGGTTAGGCTTAGGGTTAGGCTTAGGGTACGGCTTAGGGTACGGGTTCGGGGAGGGGTTCGGGTACGGCGTAGGGTATGGGTTAGGGTTAGGGTTTGAGTTAGGGTTAGGGCTCGGTTTAGTGTACGGGTTAGGATTAGGGTACGTTTTAGGGTTAGGGTAGGGGTTAGGGTTAGGGTACGCGTTAGGGTTAGGGTAGTTATTAAACCTATCCCACTCTCTAGATACCCCTTAGCACGTAAAGGAATATTATTTGGGGGTCCAGCCATGGAGAAGAGTTTAGACACTAGGATAAGATAAGGAACACACCCATTATAAAGAAATCACATTAGGATTCTCTTTTTAAGCTGTTCCTTCAAACACTAGTGCTTAGGAAATCTATTGGAGGCAGAAGCAGTCAAGGGTAGCCTAGGGTTAGGGTTAGGCTTAGGGTTAGGCTTAGGGTACGGCTTAGGGTACGGGTTCGGGGAGGGGTTCGGGTACGGCGTAGGGTATGGGTTAGGGTTAGGGTTAGGGTTAGTGTTAGGGTTAGGGCTCAGTTTAGGGTACGGGTTAGGATTAGGGTACGTGTTAGGGATAGGGTAGGGGTTAGGGTTAGGGTACGCGTTAGGGTTAGGGTAGTTATTAAACCTATCCCACTCTCTAGATACCCCTTAGCACGTAAAGGAATATTATTTGGGGGTCTAGCCATGGAGAAGAGTTTAGACACTAGGATAAGATAAGGAACACACCCATTATAAAGAAATCACATTAGGATTCTGTTTTTAAGCCGTTCCTTAAAACACTAGTGCTTAGGAAATCTATTGGAGGCAGAAGCAGTCAAGGGTAGCCTAGGGTTAGGGTTAGGCTTAGGGATAGGCTTAGGGTACGGCTTAGCGTACGGGTTCGGGGAGGGGTTCGGGTACGGCGTAGGGTATGGGTTAGGGTTAGGGTTAGGGTTAGTGTTAGGGTTAGGGCTCGGTTCAGGTTACGGGTTAGGATTAGGGTACGTGTTAGGGTTAGGGTAGGGGTTAGGGTTAGGGTACGCATTAGGGTTAGGGTAGTTAGTAAACCTATCCCACTCTCTAGATACCCCTTAGCACGTAAAGGAATATTATTTGCGGGTCCAGCCATGGAGAAGAGTTTAGACACTAGGATAAGATAAGGAACACACCCATTATAAAGAAATCACATTAGGATTCTCTTTTTAAGCTTTTCCTTAAAGCACTAGTGCTTAGGAAATCTATTGGTGGCAGAAGCAGTCAAGGGTAGCCTAGGGTTAGGGTTAGGCTTAGGGTTAGGGTTAGGGTACGGCTTAGGGTACGGGTTCGTGTAGGGGTTCGGGTACGGCGTAGGGTATGGGTTAGGGTTAGGGTTAGGGTTAGTTTTAGCTTTAGGTCTCGGTTTAGGGTACGGGTTAGGATTAGGGTACGTGTTAGGGTTAGGGTAGGGGTTAGGGTTAGGGTACGCTTTAGGGTTAGGGTAGTTATTAAACCTATCCCACTCTCTAGATACCCCTTAGCACGTAAAGGAATATTATTTGGGGGTCCAGCCATGGAGAAGAGTTTAGACACTAGGATAAGATAAGGAACACACCCATTATAAAGAAATCACATTAGGATTCTCTTTTTAAGCTGTTCCTTCAAACACTAGTGCTTAGGAAATCTATTGGAGGCAGTAGCAGTCAAGGGTAGCCTAGGGTTAGGGTTAGGCTTAGGGTTTGGGTTAGGGTACGGCTTAGGGTACGGGTTCGGGGAGGGGTTCGGGTACGGCGTAGGGTATGGGTTAGTGTTAGGGTTAGGGTTAGTGTAAGGGTTAGGGCTCGGTTTAGGGTACGGGTTAGGATTAGGGTACGTTTTAGGGTTAGGGTAGGGGTTAGGGTTAGGGTACGCGTTAGGGTTAGGGTAGTTATTAAACCTATCCCACTCTCTAGATACCCCTTAGCACGTAAAGGAATATTATTTGGGCGTCCAGCCATGGAGAAGAGTTTAGACACTAGGTTAAGATAAGGAACACACCCATTATAAAGAAATCACATTAAGATTCTCTTTTTAAGCCGTTCCTTAAAACACTAGTGCTTAGAAAATCTATTGGAGGCAGAAGCAGTCAAGGGTAGCCTAGGGTTAGGGTTAGGCTTAGGGTTAGGCTTAGGGTACGGCTTAGGCTACGGGTTCGGGGAGGGGTTCGGGTACGGCGTAGGGTATGGGTTAGGGTTAGGGTTTGAGTTAGGGTTAGGGCTCGGTTTAGTGTACGGCTTAGGATTAGGGTACGTGTTAGGGTTAGGGTAGGGGTTAGGGTTAGGGTACGCGTTAGGGTTAGGGTAGTTATTAAACCTATCCCACTCTCTACATACCCCTTAGCACGTAAAGGAATATTATTTGGGGGTCCAGCCATGGAGAAGAGTTTAGACACTAGGATAAGATAAGGAACACACCCATTATAAAGAAATCACATTAGGATTCTCTTTTTAAGCTGTTCCTTCAAACACTAGTGCTTAGGAAATCTATTGGAGGCAGAAGCAGTCAAGGGTAGCCTAGGGTTAGGGTTAGGCTTAGGGTTAGGCTTAGGGTACGGCTTAGGGTACGGGTTCGGGGAGGGGTTCGGGTACGGCGTAGGGTATGGGTTAGGGTTAGGGTTAGGGTTAGTGTTAGGGTTAGGGCTCAGTTTAGGGTACGGGTTAGGATTAGGGTACGTGTTAGGGTTAGGGTAGGGGTTAGGGTTAGGGTACGCGTTAGGGTTAGGGTAGTTATTAAACCTATCCCACTCTCTAGATACCCCTTAGCACGTAAAGGAATATTATTTGGGGGTCTAGCCATGGAGAAGAGTTTAGACACTAGGATAAGATAAGGAACACACCCATTATAAAGAAATCACATTAGGATTCTGTTTTTAAGCCGTTCCTTAAAACACTAGTGCTTAGGAAATCTATTGGAGGCAGAAGCAGTCAAGGGTAGCCTAGGGTTAGGGTTAGGCTTAGGGTTAGGCTTAGGGTACGGCTTAGCGTACGGGTTCGGGGAGGGGTTCGGGTACGGCGTAGGGTATGGGTTAGGGTTAGGGTTAGGGTTAGTGTTAGGGTTAGGGCTCGGTTCAGGGTACGGGTTAGGATTAGGGTACGTGTTAGGGTTAGGGTAGGGGTTAGGGTTAGGGTACGCATTAGGGTTAGGGTAGTTAGTAAACCTATCCCACTCTCTAGATACCCCTTAGCACGTAAAGGAATATTATTTGCGGGTCCAGCCATGGAGAAGAGTTTAGACACTAGGATAAGATAAGGAACACACCCATTATAAAGAAATCACATTAGGATTCTCTTTTTAAGCTGTTCCTTCAAACACTAGTGCTTAGGAAATCTATTGGAGGCAGAAGCAGTCAAGGGTAGCCTAGGGTTAGGGTTAGGCTTAGGGTTAGGGTTAGGGTACGGCTTAGGGTACGGGTTCGGGGAGGGGTTCGGGTACGGCGTAGGGTATGGTTTAGGGTTAGGGTTAGGGTTTGAGTTAGGGTTAGGGCTCGGTTTAGTGTACGGGTTAGGATTAGGGTACGTTTTAGGGTTAGGGTAGGGGTTAGGGTTAGGGTACGCGTTAGGGTTAGGGTAGTTATTAAACCTATCCCACTCTCTAGATACCCCTTAGCATGTAAAGGAATATTATTTGGGGGTCCAGCCATGGAGAAGAGTTTAGACACTAGGATAAGATAAGGAACACACCCATTATAAAGAAATCACATTAGGATTCTCTTTTTAAGCTGTTCCTTCAAACATTAGTGCTTAGGAAATCTGTTGGAGGCAGAAGCAGTCAAGGGTAGCCTAGGGTTAGGGTTAGGCTTAGGGTTAGGCTTAGGGTACGGGTTTGGGGAGGGGTTCGGGTACGGTGTAGGGTATGGGTTAGGGTTAGGTTTAGGGTTAGTGTTAGGGTTAGGGCTCGGTTCAGGGTACGGGTTAGGATTAGGGTACGTGTTAGGGTTAGGGTAGGGGTTAGGGTTAGGGTATGCGTTAGGGTTAGGGTAGTTATTAAACCTATCCCACTCTCTAGATACCCCTTAGCACGTAAAGGAATATTATTTGCGGGTCCAGCCATGGAGAAGAGTTTAGACACTAGGATAAAATAAGGAACACATACATTATAAAGAAATCACATTAGGATTCTCTTTTTAAGCTGTTCCTTCAAACACTAGTGCTTAGGAAATCTATTGGAGGCAGAAGCAGTCAAGGGTAGCCTAGGGTTAGGGTTAGGCTTAGGGTTAGGGTTAGGGTACGGCTTAGGGTAGGGGTTCGGGGAGGGGTTCGGGTACGGCGTAGGGTATGGGTTAGGGTTAGGGTTAGTGTTTGTGTTAGGGTTAGGGCTCGGTTTAGGGTACGGGTTAGGATTAGGGTACGTGTTAGGGTTAGGGTAGGGGTTAGGGTTAGGGTACGCATTAGGGTTAGGGTAGTTATTAAAACTATCCCACTCTCTAGATACCCCTTAGCACGTAAAGGAATATTATTTGGGGGTCCAGCCATGGAGAAGAGTTTAGACACTAGGATAAGATAAGGAACACACCCATTATAAAGAAATCACATTAGGATTCTCTTTTTAAGCTGTTCCTTCAAACACTAGTGCTTAGGAAATCTATTGGAGGCAGAAGCAGTCAAGGGTAGCCTAGGGTTAGGGTTAGGCTTAGGGTTAGGGTTAGGGTACGGCTTAGGGTAGGGGTTCGGGGAGGGGTTCGGGTACGGCGTAGGGTATGGGTTAGGGTTAGGGTTAGGGTTTGTGTTAGGGTTAGGGCTCGGTTTAGGGTACGGGTTAGGATTAGGGTACGTGTTAGGGTTAGGGTAGGGGTTAGGGTTAGGGTACGCATTAGGGTTAGGGTAGTTATTAAACCTATCCCACTCTCTAGATACCCCTTAGCACGTAAAGGAATATTATTTGGGGGTCCAGCCATGGAGAAGAGTTTAGACACTAGGATAAGATAAGGAACACACCCATTATAAAGAAATCACATTAGGATTCTCTTTTTAAGCTGTTCCTTCAAACACTAGTGCTTAGGAAATCTATTGGAGGCAGAAGCAGTCAAGGGTAGCCTAGGGTTAGGGTTAGGCTTAGGGTTAGGCTTAGGGTACGGCTTAGGGTACGGGTTCGGGGAGGGGTTCGGGTACGGCGTAGGGTATGGGTTAGGGTTAGGGTTTGAGTTAGGGTTAGGGCTCGGTTTAGTGTACGGGTTAGGATTAGGGTACGTTTTAGGGTTAGGGTAGGGGTTAGGGTTAGGGTACGCGTTAGGGTTAGGGTAGTTATTAAACCTATCCCACTCTCTAGATACCCCTTAGCACGTAAAGGAATATTATTTGTGGGTCCAGCCATGGAGAAGAGTTTAGACACTAGGATAAGATAAGGAACACACCCATTATAAAGAAATCACATTAGGATTCTCTTTTTAAGCTGTTCCTTCAAACACTAGTGCTTAGGAAATCTATTGGAGGCAGAAGCAGTCAAGGGTAGCCAAGGGTTAGGGTTAGGCTTAGGGTTAGGCTTAGGGTACGGCTTAGGGTACGGGTTCGGGGAGGGGTTCGGGTATGGCGTAGGGTATGGGTTAGGGTTAGGGTTAGGGTTAGTGTTAGGGTTAGGGCTCGGTTCAGGGTACGGGTTAGGATTAGGGTACGTGTTAGGGTTAGGGTAGGGGTTAGGGTTAGGGTACGCATTAGGTTAGGGTAGTTAGTAAACCTATCCCACTCTCTAGATACCCCTTAGCACGTAAAGGAATATTATTTGCGGGTCCAGCCATGGAGAAGAGTTTAGACACTAGGATAAGATAAGGAACACACCCATTATAAAGAAATCACATTAGGATTCTGTTTTTAAGCCGTTCCTTAAAACACTAGTGCTTAGGAAATCTATTGGAGGCAGAAGCAGTCAAGGGTAGCCTAGGGTTAGGGTTAGGCTTAGGGTTAGGCTTAGGGTACGGCTTAGGGTACGGGTTCGGGGAGGGGTTCGGGTACGGCGTAGGGTATGGGTTAGGGTTAGGGTTAGGGTTAGTCTTAGGGTTACGGCTCGGTTCAGGGTACGGGTTAGGATTAGGGTACGTGTTAGGGTTAGGGTAGGGGTTAGGGTTAGGGTACGTGTTAGTGTTAGGGTAGTTATTAAACCTATCCCACTCTCTAGATACCCCTTAGCACGTAAAGGAATATTATTTGGGGGTCCAGCCATGGAGAAGAGTTTAGACAGTAGGATAAGATAAGGAACACACCCATTATAAAGAAATCACATTAGGATTCTCTTTTTAAGCTGTTCCTTCAAACACTAGTGCTTAGGAAATCTATTGGAGGCAGAAGCAGTCAAGGATAGCCTAGGGTTAGGGTTAGGCTTAGGGTTAGGCTTAGGGTACGGCTTAGGGTACGGGTTCGGGGAGGGGTTCGGGTACGGCGTAGGGTATGGGTTAGGGTTAGGGTTTGAGTTAGGGTTAGGGCTCGGTTTAGTGTACGGGTTAGGATTAGGGTACGTGTTAGGGTTAGGGTAGGGGTTAGGGTTAGGGTACGCGTTAGGGTTAGGGTAGTTATTAAACCTATCCCACTCTCTAGATACCCCTTAGCACGTAAAGCAATATTATTTGGGGGACCAGCCATGGAGAAGAGTTTAGACACTAGGATAAGATAAGGAACACACCCATTATAAAGAAATCACATTAGGATTCTCTTTTTAAGCTGTTCCTTCAAACACTAGTGCTTAGGAAATAGATTGGAGGCAGAAGCAGTCAAGGGTAGCCTAGGGTTAGGGTTAGGCTTAGGGTTAGGGTTAGGGTATGGCTTAGGGTAGGGGTTCGGGGAGGGGTTCGGGTACGGCGTAGGGTATGGGTTAGGGTTAGGGTTAGGGTTAGTGTTAGGGTTAGGGCTCGGTTTAGGGTACGGGTTAGGATTAGGGTACGTGTTAGGGTTAGGGTAGGGGTTAGGGTTAGGGTACACGTTAGGGTTAGGGTAGTTAGTAAACCTATCCCACTCTCTAGATACCCCTTAGCACGTAAAGGAATATTATTTGGGGGTCCAGCCATGGAGAAGAGTTTAGACACTAGGATAAGATAAGGAACACACCCATTATAAAGAAATCACATTAGGATTCTCTTTTTAAGCTGTTCCTTCAAACACTAGTGCTTAGGAAATCTATTGGAGGCAGAAGCAGTCAAGGGTAGCCTAGGGTTAGGGTTAGGCTTAGGGTTAGGGTTAGGGTACTGCTTAGGGTACGGGTTCGGGGAGGGGTTCGGGTACGGTGTAGGGTATGGGTTAGGGTTAGGGTTAGGGTTAGTGTTAGGGTTAGGGCTCGGTTTAGGGTACGGGTTACGATTAGGGTACGTGTTAGGGTTAGGGTAGGGGTTAGGGTTAGGGTACGCGTTAGGGTTAGGGTAGTTATTAAACCTATCCCACTCTCTAGATACCCCTTAGCACGTAAAGGAATATTATTTGGGGGTCCAGCCATGGAGAAGAGTTTAGACACTAGGATAAGATAAGGAACACACCCATTATAAAGAAATCACATTAGGATTCTCTTTTTAAGCTTTTCCTTAAAGCACTAGTGCTTAGGAAATCTATTGGAGGCAGAAGCAGTCAAGGGTAGCCTAGGGTTAGGGTTAGGCTTAGGGTTAGGGTTAGGGTACGGCTTAGGGTACGGGTTCGTGTAGGGGTTCGGGTACGGCGTAGGGTATGGGTTAGGGTTAGGGTTAGGGTTAGTTTTAGCTTTAGGCCTCGGTTTAGGGTACGGGTTAGGATTAGGGTACGTGTTAGGGTTAGGGTAGGGGTTAGGGTTAGGGTACGCGTTAGGGTTAGGGTAGTTATTAAACCTATCCCACTCTCTAGATACCCCTTAGCACGTAAAGGAATATTATTTGGGCGTCCAGCCATGGAGAAGGGTTTAGACACTAGGATAAGATAAGGAACACACCCATTATAAAGAAATCACATTAAGATTCTCTTTTTAAGCCGTTCCTTAAAACACTAGTGCTTAGAAAATCTATTGGAGGCAGAAGCAGTCAAGGGTAGCCTAGGGTTAGGGTTAGGCTTAGGGTTAGGCTTAGGGTACGGCTTAGGGTAGGGGTTCGGGGAGGGGTTCGGGTACGGCGTAGGGTATGGGTTAGGGTTAGGGTTAGGGTTCGTGTTAGGGTTAGGGCTCGGTTTAGGGTACGGGTTAGGATTAGGGTACGTGTTAGGGTTAGGGTAGGGGTTAGGGTTAGGGTACGCATTAGGGTTAGGGTAGTTAGTAAACCTATCCCACTCTCTAGATACCCCTTAGCACGTAAAGGAATATTATTTGCGGGTCCAGCCATGGAGAAGAGTTTAGACACTAGGATAAGATAAGGAACACACCCATTATAAAGAAATCACATTAGGATTCTCTTTTTAAGCTGTTCCTTCAAACACTAGTGCTTAGGAAATCTATTGGAGGCAGAAGCAGTCAAGGGTAGCCTACGGTTAGGGTTAGGCTTAGGGTTAGGCTTAGGGTACGGCTTAGGGTACGGGTTCGGGGAGGGGTTCGGGTACGGCGTAGGGTATGGGTTAGGGTTAGGGTTTGAGTTAGGTTTAGGGCTCGGTTTAGTGTACGGGTTAGGATTAGGGTACGTTTTAGGGTTAGGGTAGGGGTTAGGGTTAGGGTACGCGTTAGGGTTAGGGTAGTTATTAAACCTATCCCACTCTCTAGATACCCCTTAGCACGTAAAGGAATATTATTTGTGGGTCCAGCCATGGAGAAGAGTTTAGACACTAGAATAAGATAAGGAACACACCCATTATAAAGAAATCACATTAGGATTCTCTTTTTAAGCTGTTCCTTCAAACACTAGTGCTTAGGAAATCTATTGGAGGCAGAAGCAGTCAAGGGTAGCCAAGGGTTAGGGTTAGGCTTAGGGTTAGGCTTAGGGTACGGCTTAGGGTACGGGTTCGGGGAGGGGTTCGGGTATGGCGTAGGGTATGGGTTAGGGTTAGGGTTAGGGTTAGTGTTAGGGTTAGGGCTCGGTTCAGGTTACGGGTTAGGATTAGGGTACGTGTTAGGGTTAGGGTAGGGGTTAGGGTTAGGGTACGCGTTAGGGTTAGGGTAGTTATTAAACCTATCCCACTCTCTAGATACCCCTTAGCACGTAAAGGAATATTATTTGCGGGTCCAGCCATGGAGAAGAGTTTAGACACTAGGATAAAATAAGGAACACATACATTATAAACAAATCACATTAGGATTCTCTTTTTAAGTTGTTCCTTAAAACACTAGTGCTTAGGAAATCTATTGGAGGCAGAAGCAGTCAAGGGTAGCCTAGGGTTAGGGTTAGGCTTAGGGTTAGTGTTAGGGTACGGCTTAGGGTAGGGGTTCGGGGAGGGGTTCGGGTACGGCGTAGGGTATGGGTTAGGGTTAGGGTTAGGGTTCGTGTTAGGGTTAGGGCTCGGTTTAGGGTACGGGTTAGGATTAGGGTACATGTTAGGGTTAGGGTAGGGGTTAGGGTTAGGGTACGCATTAGGTTAGGGTAGTTAGTAAACCTATCCCACTCTCTAGATACCCCTTAGCACGTAAAGGAATATTATTTGCGGGTCCAGCCATGGAGAAGAGTTTAGACACTAGGATAAGATAAGGAACACACCCATTATAAAGAAATCACATTAGGATTCTGTTTTTAAGTTGTTCCTTAAAACACTAGTGCTTAGGAAATCTATTGGAGGCAGAAGCAGTCAAGGGTAGCCTAGGGTTAGGGTTAGGCTTAGGGTTAGGCTTAGGGTACGGCTTAGGGTACGGGTTCGGGGAGGGGTTCGGGTACGGCGTAGGGTATGGGTTAGGGTTAGGGTTAGGGTTAGTCTTAGGGTTACGGCTCGGTTCAGGGTACGGGTTAGGATTAGGGTACGTGTTAGGGTTAGGGTAGGGGTTAGGGTTAGGGTACGTGTTAGTGTTAGGGTAGTTATTAAACCTATCCCACTCTCTAGATACCCCTTAGCACGTAAAGGAATATTATTTGGGGGTCCAGCCATGGAGAAGAGTTTAGACACTAGGATAAGATAAGGAACACACCCATTATAAAGAAATCACATTAGGATTCTCTTTTTAAGCTGTTCCTTAAAACACTAGTGCTTAGGAAATCTATTGGAGGCAGTAGCAGTCAAGGGTAGCCTAGGGTTAGGGTTAGGCTTAGGGTTTGGGTTAGGGTACGGCTTAGGGTACGGGTTCGGGGAGGGGTTCGGGTACGGCGTAGGGTATGGGTTAGTGTTAGGGTTAGGGTTAGTGTAAGGGTTAGGGCTCGGTTTAGGGTACGGGTTAGGATTAGGGTACGTGTTAGGGTTAGGGTAGGGGTTAGGGTTAGGGTACGCGTTAGGGTTAGGGTAGTTATTAAACCTATCCCACTCTCTAGATACCCCTTAGCACGTAAAGGAATATTATTTGGGCGTCCAGCCATGGAGAAGAGTTTAGACACTAGGATAAGATAAGGAACACACCCATTATAAAGAAATCACATTAAGATTCTCTTTTTAAGCCGTTCCTTAAAACACTAGTGCTTAGAAAATCTATTGGAGGCAGAAGCAGTTAAGGGTAGCCTAGGGTTAGGGTTAGGCTTAGGGTTAGGCTTAGGGTACGGCTTAGGCTACGGGTTCGGGGAGGGGTTCGGGTACGGCGTAGGGTATGGGTTAGGGTTAGGGTTTGAGTTAGGGTTAGGGCTCGGTTTAGTGTACGGCTTAGGATTAGGGTACGTGTTAGGGTTAGGGTAGGGGTTAGGGTTAGGGTACGCGTTAGGGTTAGGGTAGTTATTAAACCTATCCCACTCTCTACATACCCCTTAGCACGTAAAGGAATATTATTTGGGGGTCCAGCCATGGAGAAGAGTTTAGACACTAGGATAAGATAAGGAACACACCCATTATAAAGAAATCACATTAGGATTCTCTTTTTAAGCTGTTCCTTCAAACACTAGTGCTTAGGAAATCTATTGGAGGCAGAAGCAGTCAAGGGTAGCCTAGGGTTAGGGTTAGGCTTAGGGTTAGGCTTAGGGTACGGCTTAGGGTACGGGTTCGGGGAGGGGTTCGGGTACGGCGTAGGGTATGGGTTAGGGTTAGGGTTTGAGTTAGGGTTAGGGCTCGGTTTAGTGTACGGTTTAGGATTAGGGTACGTTTTAGGGTTAGGGTAGGGGTTAGGGTTAGGGTACGCGTTAGGGTTAGGGTAGTTATTAAACCTATCCCACTCTCTAGATACCCCTTAGCACGTAAAGGAATATTATTTGGGGGTCCAGCCATGGAGAAGAGTTTAGACACTAGGATAAGATAAGGAACACACCCATTATAAAGAAATCACATTAGGATTCTCTTTTTAAGCTGTTCCTTCAAACACTAGTGCTTAGGAAATCTATTGGAGGCAGAAGCAGTCAAGGGTAGCCTAGGGTTAGGGTTAGGCTTAGGGTTAGGCTTAGGGTACGGGTTCGGGGAGGGGTTCGGGTACGGCGTAGTGTATGGGTTAGGGTTAGGGTTAGGGTTAGTGTTAGGGTTAGGGCTCGGTTCAGGGTACGGGTTAGGATTAGGATACGTGTTAGGGTTAGGGTAGGGGTTAGGGTTAGGGTACGCGTTAGGGTTAGGGTAGTTATTAAACCTATCCCACTCTCTAGATACCCCTTAGCACGTAAAGCAACATTATTTGGGGGTCCAGCCATGGAGAAGAGTTTAGACACTAGGGTAAGATAAGGAACACACCCATTATAAAGAAATCACATTAGGATTCTCTTTTTAAGCTGTTCCTTCAAACACTAGTGCTTAGGAAATCTATTGGAGGCAGAAGCAGTCAAGGGTAGCCTAGGGTTAGGGTTAGGCTTAGGGTTAGGGTTAGGGTACGGCTTAGGGTAGGGGTTCGGGGAGGGGTTCGGGTACGGCGTAGGGTATGGGTTAGGGTTAGGGTTAGTGTTTGTGTTAGGGTTAGGGCTCGGTTTAGGGTACGGGTTAGGATTAGGGTACGTGTTAGGGTTAGGGTAGGGGTTAGGGTTAGGGTACACATTAGGGTTAGGGTAGTTATTAAACCTATCCCACTCTCTAGATACCCCTTAGCACGTAAAGGAATATTATTTGGGGGTCCAGCCATGGAGAAGAGTTTAGACACTAGGATAAGATAAGGAACACACCCATTATAAAGAAATCACATTAGGATTCTCTTTTTAAGCTGTTCCTTCAAACACTAGTGCTTAGGAAATCTATTGGAGGCAGAAGCAGTCAAGGGTAGCCTAGGGTTAGGGTTAGGCTTAGGGTTAGGGTTAGGGTACGGCTTAGGGTAGGGGTTCGGGGAGGGGTTCGGGTACGGCGTAGGGTATGGGTTAGGGTTAGGGTTAGGGTTTGTGTTAGGGTTAGGGCTCGGTTTAGGGTACGGGTTAGGATTAGGGTACGTGTTAGGGTTAGGGTAGGGGTTAGGGTTAGGGTACACGTTAGGGTTAGGGTAGTTAGTAAACCTATCCCACTCTCTAGATACCCCTTAGCACGTAAAGGAATATTATTTGGGGGTCCAGCCATGGAGAAGAGTTTAGACACTAGGATAAGATAAGGAACACACCCATTATAAAGAAATCACATTAGGATTCTCTTTTTAAGCTGTTCCTTCAAACACTAGTGCTTAGGAAATCTATTGGAGGCAGAAGCAGTCAAGGGTAGCCTAGGGTTAGGGTTAGGCTTAGGGTTAGGCTTAGGGTACGGCTTAGGGTACGGGTTCGGGGAGGGGTTCGGGTACGGCGTAGGGTATGGGTTAGGGTTAGGGTTTGAGTTAGGTTTAGGGCTCGGTTTAGTGTACGGGTTAGGATTAGGGTACGTTTTAGGGTTAGGGTAGGGGTTAGGGTTAGGGTACGCGTTAGGGTTAGGGTAGTTATTAAACCTATCCCACTCTCTAGATACCCCTTAGCACGTAAAGGAATATTATTTGTGGGTCCAGCCGTGGAGAAGAGTTTAGACACTAGGATAAGATAAGGAACACACCCATTATAAAGAAATCACATTAGGATTCTCTTTTTAAGCTGTTCCTTCAAACACTAGTGCTTAGGAAATCTATTGGAGGCAGAAGCAGTCAAGGGTAGCCAAGGGTTAGGGTTAGGCTTAGGGTTAGGCTTAGGGTACGGCTTAGGGTACGGGTTCGGGGAGGGGTTCGGGTATGGCGTAGGGTATGGGTTAGGGTTAGGGTTAGTGTTAGTGTTAGGGTTAGGGCTCGGTTCAGGGTACGGGTTAGGATTAGGGTACGTGTTAGGGTTAGGGTAGGGGTTAGGGTTAGGGTACGCGTTAGGGTTAGGGTAGTTATTAAACCTATCCCACTCTCTAGATACCCCTTAGCACGTAAAGGAATATTATTTGCGGGTCCAGCCATGGAGAAGAGTTTAGACACTAGGATAAAATAAGGAACACATACATTATAAACAAATCACATTAGGATTCTCTTTTTAAGTTGTTCCTTAAAACACTAGTGCTTAGGAAATCTATTGGAGGCAGAAGCAGTCAAGGGTAGCCTAGGGTTAGGGTTAGGCTTAGGGTTAGTGTTAGGGTACGGCTTAGGGTAGGGGTTCGGGGAGGGGTTCGGGTACGGCGTAGGGTATGGGTTAGGGTTAGGGTTAGGGTTCGTGTTAGGGTTAGGGCTCGGTTTAGGGTACGGGTTAGGATTAGGGTACATGTTAGGGTTAGGGTAGGGGTTAGGGTTAGGGTACGCATTAGGTTAGGGTAGTTAGTAAACCTATCCCACTCTCTAGATACCCCTTAGCACGTAAAGGAATATTATTTGCGGGTCCAGCCATGGAGAAGAGTTTAGACACTAGGATAAGATAAGGAACACACCCATTATAAAGAAATCACATTAGGATTCTGTTTTTAAGTTGTTCCTTAAAACACTAGTGCTTAGGAAATCTATTGGAGGCAGAAGCAGTCAAGGGTAGCCTAGGGTTAGGGTTAGGCTTAGGGTTAGGCTTAGGGTACGGCTTAGGGTACGGGTTCGGGGAGGGGTTCGGGTACGGCGTAGGGTATGGGTTAGGGTTAGGGTTAGGGTTAGTCTTAGGGTTACGGCTCGGTTCAGGGTACGGGTTAGGATTAGGGTACGTGTTAGGGTTAGGGTAGGGGTTAGGGTTAGGGTACGTGTTAGTGTTAGGGTAGTTATTAAACCTATCCCACTCTCTAGATACCCCTTAGCACGTAAAGGAATATTATTTGGGGGTCCAGCCATGGAGAAGAGTTTAGACACTAGGATAAGATAAGGAACACACCCATTATAAAGAAATCACATTAGGATTCTCTTTTTAAGCTGTTCCTTAAAACACTAGTGCTTAGGAAATCTATTGGAGGCAGTAGCAGTCAAGGGTAGCCTAGGGTTAGGGTTAGGCTTAGGGTTTGGGTTAGGGTACGGCTTAGGGTACGGGTTCGGGGAGGGGTTCGGGTACGGCGTAGGGTATGGGTTAGTGTTAGGGTTAGGGTTAGTGTAAGGGTTAGGGCTCGGTTTAGGGTACGGGTTAGGATTAGGGTACGTGTTAGGGTTAGGGTAGGGGTTAGGGTTAGGGTACGCGTTAGGGTTAGGGTAGTTATTAAACCTATCCCACTCTCTAGATACCCCTTAGCACGTAAAGGAATATTATTTGGGCGTCCAGCCATGGAGAAGAGTTTAGACACTAGGATAAGATAAGGAACACACCCATTATAAAGAAATCACATTAAGATTCTCTTTTTAAGCCGTTCCTTAAAACACTAGTGCTTAGAAAATCTATTGGAGGCAGAAGCAGTTAAGGGTAGCCTAGGGTTAGGGTTAGGCTTAGGGTTAGGCTTAGGGTACGGCTTAGGCTACGGGTTCGGGGAGGGGTTCGGGTACGGCGTAGGGTATGGGTTAGGGTTAGGGTTTGAGTTAGGGTTAGGGCTCGGTTTAGTGTACGGCTTAGGATTAGGGTACGTGTTAGGGTTAGGGTAGGGGTTAGGGTTAGGGTACGCGTTAGGGTTAGGGTAGTTATTAAACCTATCCCACTCTCTAGATACCCCTTAGCACGTAAAGGAATATTATTTGGGGGTCCAGCCATGGAGAAGAGTTTAGACACTAGGATAAGATAAGGAACACACCCATTATAAAGAAATCACATTAGGATTCTCTTTTTAAGCTGTTCCTTCAAACACTAGTGCTTAGGAAATCTATTGGAGGCAGAAGCAGTCAAGGGTAGCCTAGGGTTAGGGTTAGGCTTAGGGTTAGGCTTAGGGTACGGCTTAGGGTACGGGTTCGGGGAGGGGTTCGGGTACGGCGTAGGGTATGGGTTAGGGTTAGGGTTTGAGTTAGGGTTAGGGCTCGGTTTAGTGTACGGTTTAGGATTAGGGTACGTTTTAGGGTTAGGGTAGGGGTTAGGGTTAGGGTACGCGTTAGGGTTAGGGTAGTTATTAAACCTATCCCACTCTCTAGATACCCCTTAGCACGTAAAGGAATATTATTTGGGGGTCCAGCCATGGAGAAGAGTTTAGACACTAGGATAAGATAAGGAACACACCCATTATAAAGAAATCACATTAGGATTCTCTTTTTAAGCTGTTCCTTCAAACACTAGTGCTTAGGAAATCTATTGGAGGCAGAAGCAGTCAAGGGTAGCCTAGGGTTAGGGTTAGGCTTAGGGTTAGGCTTAGGGTACGGGTTCGGGGAGGGGTTCGGGTACGGCGTAGTGTATGGGTTAGGGTTAGGGTTAGGGTTAGTGTTAGGGTTAGGGCTCGGTTCAGGGTACGGGTTAGGATTAGGATACGTGTTAGGGTTAGGGTAGGGGTTAGGGTTAGGGTACGCGTTAGGGTTAGGGTAGTTATTAAACCTATCCCACTCTCTAGATACCCCTTAGCACGTAAAGCAACATTATTTGGGGGTCCAGCCATGGAGAAGAGTTTAGACACTAGGGTAAGATAAGGAACACACCCATTATAAAGAAATCACATTAGGATTCTCTTTTTAAGCTGTTCCTTCAAACACTAGTGCTTAGGAAATCTATTGGAGGCAGAAGCAGTCAAGGGTAGCCTAGGGTTAGGGTTAGGCTTAGGGTTAGGGTTAGGGTACGGCTTAGGGTAGGGGTTCGGGGAGGGGTTCGGGTACGGCGTAGGGTATGGGTTAGGGTTAGGGTTAGTGTTTGTGTTAGGGTTAGGGCTCGGTTTAGGGTACGGGTTAGGATTAGGGTACGTGTTAGGGTTAGGGTAGGGGTTAGGGTTAGGGTACGCATTAGGGTTAGGGTAGTTATTAAACCTATCCCACTCTCTAGATACCCCTTAGCACGTAAAGGAATATTATTTGGGGGTCCAGCCATGGAGAAGAGTTTAGACACTAGGATAAGATAAGGAACACACCCATTATAAAGAAATCACATTAGGATTCTCTTTTTAAGCTGTTCCTTCAAACACTAGTGCTTAGGAAATCTATTGGAGGCAGAAGCAGTCAAGGGTAGCCTAGGGTTAGGGTTAGGCTTAGGGTTAGGGTTAGGGTACGGCTTAGGGTAGGGGTTCGGGGAGGGGTTCGGGTACGGCGTAGGGTATGGGTTAGGGTTAGGGTTAGGGTTTGTGTTAGGGTTAGGGCTCGGTTTAGGGTACGGGTTAGGATTAGGGTACGTGTTAGGGTTAGGGTAGGGGTTAGGGTTAGGGTACGCATTAGGGTTAGGGTAGTTATTAAACCTATCCCACTCTCTAGATACCCCTTAGCACGTAAAGGAATATTATTTGGGGGTCCAGCCATGGAGAAGAGTTTAGACACTAGGATAAGATAAGGAACACACCCATTATAAAGAAATCACATTAGGATTCTCTTTTTAAGCTGTTCCTTCAAACACTAGTGCTTAGGAAATCTATTGGAGGCAGAAGCAGTCAAGGGTAGCCTAGGGTTAGGGTTAGGCTTAGGGTTAGGCTTAGGGTACGGCTTAGGGTACGGGTTCGGGGAGGGGTTCGGGTACGGCGTAGGGTATGGGTTAGGGTTAGGGTTTGAGTTAGGGTTAGGGCTCGGTTTAGTGTACGGGTTAGGATTAGGGTACGTTTTAGGGTTAGGGTAGGGGTTAGGGTTAGGGTACGCGTTAGGGTTAGGGTAGTTATTAAACCTATCCCACTCTCTAGATACCCCTTAGCACGTAAAGGAATATTATTTGTGGGTCCAGCCATGGAGAAGAGTTTAGACACTAGGATAAGATAAGGAACACACCCATTATAAAGAAATCACATTAGGATTCTCTTTTTAAGCTGTTCCTTCAAACACTAGTGCTTAGGAAATCTATTGGAGGCAGAAGCAGTCAAGGGTAGCCAAGGGTTAGGGTTAGGCTTAGGGTTAGGCTTAGGGTACGGCTTAGGGTACGGGTTCGGGGAGGGGTTCGGGTATGGCGTAGGGTATGGGTTAGGGTTAGGGTTAGGGTTAGTGTTAGGGTTAGGGCTCGGTTCAGGGTACGGGTTAGGATTAGGGTACGTGTTAGGGTTAGGGTAGGGGTTAGGGTTAGGGTACGCATTAGGTTAGGGTAGTTAGTAAACCTATCCCACTCTCTAGATACCCCTTAGCACGTAAAGGAATATTATTTGCGGGTCCAGCCATGGAGAAGAGTTTAGACACTAGGATAAGATAAGGAACACAGCCATTATAAAGAAATCACATTAGGATTCTGTTTTTAAGCCGTTCCTTAAAACACTAGTGCTTAGGAAATCTATTGGAGGCAGAAGCAGTCAAGGGTAGCCTAGGGTTAGGGTTAGGCTTAGGGTTAGGCTTAGGGTACGGCTTAGGGTACGGGTTCGGGGAGGGGTTCGGGTACGGCGTAGGGTATGGGTTAGGGTTAGGGTTAGGGTTAGTCTTAGGGTTACGGCTCGGTTCAGGGTACGGGTTAGGATTAGGGTACGTGTTAGGGTTAGGGTAGGGGTTAGGGTTAGGGTACGTGTTAGTGTTAGGGTAGTTATTAAACCTATCCCACTCTCTAGATACCCCTTAGCACGTAAAGGAATATTATTTGGGGGTCCAGCCATGGAGAAGAGTTTAGACAGTAGGATAAGATAAGGAACACACCCATTATAAAGAAATCACATTAGGATTCTCTTTTTAAGCTGTTCCTTCAAACACTAGTGCTTAGGAAATCTATTGGAGGCAGAAGCAGTCAAGGATAGCCTAGGGTTAGGGTTAGGCTTAGGGTTAGGCTTAGGGTACGGCTTAGGGTACGGGTTCGGGGAGGGGTTCGGGTACGGCGTAGGGTATGGGTTAGGGTTAGGGTTTGAGTTAGGGTTAGGGCTCGGTTTAGTGTACGGGTTAGGATTAGGGTACGTGTTAGGGTTAGGGTAGGGGTTAGGGTTAGGGTACGCGTTAGGGTTAGGGTAGTTATTAAACCTATCCCACTCTCTAGATACCCCTTAGCACGTAAAGCAATATTATTTGGGGGACCAGCCATGGAGAAGAGTTTAGACACTAGGATAAGATAAGGAACACACCCAGTATAAAGAAATCACATTAGGATTCTCTTTTTAAGCTGTTCCTTCAAACACTAGTGCTTAGGAAATAGATTGGAGGCAGAAGCAGTCAAGGGTAGCCTAGGGTTAGGGTTAGGCTTAGGGTTAGGGTTAGGGTATGGCTTAGGGTAGGGGTTCGGGGAGGGGTTCGGGTACGGCGTAGGGTATGGGTTAGGGTTAGGGTTAGGGTTAGTGTTAGGGTTAGGGCTCGGTTTAGGGTACGGGTTAGGATTAGGGTACGTGTTAGGGTTAGGGTAGGGGTTAGGGTTAGGGTACACGTTAGGGTTAGGGTAGTTAGTAAACCTATCCCACTCTCTAGATACCCCTTAGCACGTAAAGGAATATTATTTGGGGGTCCAGCCATGGAGAAGAGTTTAGACACTAGGATAAGATAAGGAACACACCCATTATAAAGAAATCACATTAGGATTCTCTTTTTAAGCTGTTCCTTCAAACACTAGTGGTTAGGAAATCTATTGGAGGCAGAAGCAGTCAAGGGTAGCCTAGGGTTAGGGTTAGGCTTAGGGTTAGGGTTAGGGTACTGCTTAGGGTACGGGTTCGGGGAGGGGTTCGGGTACGGTGTAGGGTATGGGTTAGGGTTAGGGTTAGGGTTAGTGTTAGGGTTAGGGCTCGGTTTAGGGTACGGGTTACGATTAGGGTACGTGTTAGGGTTAGGGTAGGGGTTAGGGTTAGGGTACGCGTTAGGGTTAGGGTAGTTATTAAACCTATCCCACTCTCTAGATACCCCTTAGCACGTAAAGGAATATTATTTGGGGGTCCAGCCATGGAGAAGAGTTTAGACACTAGGATAAGATAAGGAACACACCCATTATAAAGAAATCACATTAGGATTCTCTTTTTAAGCTTTTCCTTAAAGCACTAGTGCTTAGGAAATCTATTGGAGGCAGAAGCAGTCAAGGGTAGCCTAGGGTTAGGGTTAGGCTTAGGGTTAGGGTTAGGGTATGCCTTAGGGTACGGGTTCGTGTAGGGGTTCGGGTACGGCGTAGGGTATGGGTTAGGGTTAGGGTTAGGGTTAGTTTTAGCTTTAGGCCTCGGTTTAGGGTACGGGTTAGGATTAGGGTACGTGTTAGGGTTAGGGTAGGGGTTAGGGTTAGGGTACGCGTTAGGGTTAGGGTAGTTATTAAACCTATCCCACTCTCTAGATACCCCTTAGCACGTAAAGGAATATTATTTGGGCGTCCAGCCATGGAGAAGGGTTTAGACACTAGGATAAGATAAGGAACACACCCATTATAAAGAAATCACATTAAGATTCTCTTTTTAAGCCGTTCCTTAAAACACTAGTGCTTAGAAAATCTATTGGAGGCAGAAGCAGTCAAGGGTAGCCTAGGGTTAGGGTTAGGCTTAGGGTTAGGCTTAGGGTACGGCTTAGGGTAGGGGTTCGGGGAGGGGTTCGGGTACGGCGTAGGGTATGGGTTAGGGTTAGGGTTAGGGTTCGTGTTAGGGTTAGGGCTCGGTTTAGGGTACGGGTTAGGATTAGGGTACGTGTTAGGGTTAGGGTAGGGGTTAGGGTTAGGGTACGCATTAGGGTTAGGGTAGTTAGTAAACCTATCCCACTCTCTAGATACCCCTTAGCACGTAAAGGAATATTATTTGCGGGTCCAGCCATGGAGAAGAGTTTAGACACTAGGATAAGATAAGGAACACACCCATTATAAAGAAATCACATTAGGATTCTCTTTTTAAGCTGTTCCTTCAAACACTAGTGCTTAGGAAATCTATTGGAGGCAGAAGCAGTCAAGGGTAGCCTACGGTTAGGGTTAGGCTTAGGTTTAGGCTTAGGGTACGGCTTAGGGTACGGGTTCGGGGAGGGGTTCGGGTACGGCGTAGGGTATGGGTTAGGGTTAGGGTTTGAGTTAGGTTTAGGGCTCGGTTTAGTGTACGGGTTAGGATTAGGGTACGTTTTAGGGTTAGGGTAGGGGTTAGGGTTAGGGTACGCGTTAGGGTTAGGGTAGTTATTAAACCTATCCCACTCTCTAGATACCCCTTAGCACGTAAAGGAATATTATTTGTGGGTCCAGCCATGGAGAAGAGTTTAGACACTAGAATAAGATAAGGAACACACCCATTATAAAGAAATCACATTAGGATTCTCTTTTTAAGCTGTTCCTTCAAACACTAGTGCTTAGGAAATCTATTGGAGGCAGAAGCAGTCAAGGGTAGCCAAGGGTTAGGGTTAGGCTTAGGGTTAGGCTTAGGGTACGGCTTAGGGTACGGGTTCGGGGAGGGGTTCGGGTATGGCGTAGGGTATGGGTTAGGGTTAGGGTTAGGGTTAGTGTTAGGGTTAGGGCTCGGTTCAGGTTACGGGTTAGGATTAGGGTACGTGTTAGGGTTAGGGTAGGGGTTAGGGTTAGGGTACGCGTTAGGGTTAGGGTAGTTATTAAACCTATCCCACTCTCTAGATACCCCTTAGCACGTAAAGGAATATTATTTGCGGGTCCAGCCATGGAGAAGAGTTTAGACACTAGGATAAAATAAGGAACACATACATTATAAACAAATCACATTAGGATTCTCTTTTTAAGTTGTTCCTTAAAACACTAGTGCTTAGGAAATCTATTGGAGGCAGAAGCAGTCAAGGGTAGCCTAGGGTTAGGGTTAGGCTTAGGGTTAGTGTTAGGGTACGGCTTAGGGTAGGGGTTCGGGGAGGGGTTCGGGTACGGCGTAGGGTATGGGTTAGGGTTAGGGTTAGGGTTCGTGTTAGGGTTAGGGCTCGGTTTAGGGTACGGGTTAGGATTAGGGTACATGTTAGGGTTAGGGTAGGGGTTAGGGTTAGGGTACGCATTAGGTTAGGGTAGTTAGTAAACCTATCCCACTCTCTAGATACCCCTTAGCACGTAAAGGAATATTATTTGCGGGTCCAGCCATGGAGAAGAGTTTAGACACTAGGATAAGATAAGGAACACACCCATTATAAAGAAATCACATTAGGATTCTGTTTTTAAGTTGTTCCTTAAAACACTAGTGCTTAGGAAATCTATTGGAGGCAGAAGCAGTCAAGGGTAGCCTAGGGTTAGGGTTAGGCTTAGGGTTAGGCTTAGGGTACGGCTTAGGGTACGGGTTCGGGGAGGGGTTCGGGTACGGCGTAGGGTATGGGTTAGGGTTAGGGTTAGGGTTAGTCTTAGGGTTACGGCTCGGTTCAGGGTACGGGTTAGGATTAGGGTACGTGTTAGGGTTAGGGTAGGGGTTAGGGTTAGGGTACGTGTTAGTGTTAGGGTAGTTATTAAACCTATCCCACTCTCTAGATACCCCTTAGCACGTAAAGGAATATTATTTGGGGGTCCAGCCATGGAGAAGAGTTTAGACACTAGGATAAGATAAGGAACACACCCATTATAAAGAAATCACATTAGGATTCTCTTTTTAAGCTGTTCCTTAAAACACTAGTGCTTAGGAAATCTATTGGAGGCAGTAGCAGTCAAGGGTAGCCTAGGGTTAGGGTTAGGCTTAGGGTTTGGGTTAGGGTACGGCTTAGGGTACGGGTTCGGGGAGGGGTTCGGGTACGGCGTAGGGTATGGGTTAGTGTTAGGGTTAGGGTTAGTGTAAGGGTTAGGGCTCGGTTTAGGGTACGGGTTAGGATTAGGGTACGTGTTAGGGTTAGGGTAGGGGTTAGGGTTAGGGTACGCGTTAGGGTTAGGGTAGTTATTAAACCTATCCCACTCTCTAGATACCCCTTAGCACGTAAAGGAATATTATTTGGGCGTCCAGCCATGGAGAAGAGTTTAGACACTAGGATAAGATAAGGAACACACCCATTATAAAGAAATCACATTAAGATTCTCTTTTTAAGCCGTTCCTTAAAACACTAGTGCTTAGAAAATCTATTGGAGGCAGAAGCAGTTAAGGGTAGCCTAGGGTTAGGGTTAGGCTTAGGGTTAGGCTTAGGGTACGGCTTAGGCTACGGGTTCGGGGAGGGGTTCGGGTACGGCGTAGGGTATGGGTTAGGGTTAGGGTTTGAGTTAGGGTTAGGGCTCGGTTTAGTGTACGGCTTAGGATTAGGGTACGTGTTAGGGTTAGGGTAGGGGTTAGGGTTAGGGTACGCGTTAGGGTTAGGGTAGTTATTAAACCTATCCCACTCTCTACATACCCCTTAGCACGTAAAGGAATATTATTTGGGGGTCCAGCCATGGAGAAGAGTTTAGACACTAGGATAAGATAAGGAACACACCCATTATAAAGAAATCACATTAGGATTCTCTTTTTAAGCTGTTCCTTCAAACACTAGTGCTTAGGAAATCTATTGGAGGCAGAAGCAGTCAAGGGTAGCCTAGGGTTAGGGTTAGGCTTAGGGTTAGGCTTAGGGTACGGCTTAGGGTACGGGTTCGGGGAGGGGTTCGGGTACGGCGTAGGGTATGGGTTAGGGTTAGGGTTTGAGTTAGGGTTAGGGCTCGGTTTAGTGTACAGTTTAGGATTAGGGTACGTTTTAGGGTTAGGGTAGGGGTTAGGGTTAGGGTACGCGTTAGGGTTAGGGTAGTTATTAAACCTATCCCACTCTCTAGATACCCCTTAGCACGTAAAGGAATATTATTTGGGGGTCCAGCCATGGAGAAGAGTTTAGACACTAGGATAAGATAAGGAACACACCCATTATAAAGAAATCACATTAGGATTCTCTTTTTAAGCTGTTCCTTCAAACACTAGTGCTTAGGAAATCTATTGGAGGCAGAAGCAGTCAAGGGTAGCCTAGGGTTAGGGTTAGGCTTAGGGTTAGGCTTAGGGTACGGGTTCGGGGAGGGGTTCGGGTACGGCGTAGTGTATGGGTTAGGGTTAGGGTTAGGGTTAGTGTTAGGGTTAGGGCTCGGTTCAGGGTACGGGTTAGGATTAGGATACGTGTTAGGGTTAGGGTAGGGGTTAGGGTTAGGGTACGCGTTAGGGTTAGGGTAGTTATTAAACCTATCCCACTCTCTAGATACCCCTTAGCACGTAAAGCAACATTATTTGGGGGTCCAGCCATGGAGAAGAGTTTAGACACTAGGGTAAGATAAGGAACACACCCATTATAAAGAAATCACATTAGGATTCTCTTTTTAAGCTGTTCCTTCAAACACTAGTGCTTAGGAAATCTATTGGAGGCAGAAGCAGTCAAGGGTAGCCTAGGGTTAGGGTTAGGCTTAGGGTTAGGGTTAGGGTACGGCTTAGGGTAGGGGTTCGGGGAGGGGTTCGGGTACGGCGTAGGGTATGGGTTAGGGTTAGTGTTAGAGTTAGTGTTAGGGTTAGGGCTCGGTTTAGGGTACGGGTTAGGATTAGGGTACGTGTTAGGGTTAGGGTAGGGGTTAGGGTTAGGGTACACGTTAGGGTTAGGGTAGTTAGTAAACCTATCCCACTCTCTAGATACCCCTTAGCACGTAAAGGAATATTATTTGGGGGTCCAGCCATGGAGAAGAGTTTAGACACTAGGATAAGATAAGGAACACACCCATTATAAAGAAATCACATTAGGATTCTCTTTTTAAGCTGTTCCTTCAAACACTAGTGCTTAGGAAATCTATTGGAGGCAGAAGCAGTCAAGGGTAGCCTAGGGTTAGGGTTAGGCTTAGGGTTAGGGTTAGGGTACGGCTTAGGGTACGGGTTCGGGGAGGGGTTCGGGTACGGTGTAGGGTATGGGTTAGGGTTAGGGTTAGGGTTAGTGTTAGGGTTAGGGCTCGGTTTAGGGTACGGGTTATGATTAGGGTACGTGTTAGGGTTAGGGTAGGGGTTAGGGTTAGGGTACGCGTTAGGGTTAGGGTAGTTATTAAACCTATCCCACTCTCTAGATACCCCTTAGCACGTAAAGGAATATTATTTGGGCGTCCAGCCATGGAGAAGGGTTTAGACACTAGGATAAGATAAGGAACACACCCATTATAAAGAAATCACATTAAGATTCTCTTTTTAAGCCGTTCCTTAAAACACTAGTGCTTAGAAAATCTATTGGAGGCAGAAGCAGTCAAGGGTAGCCTAGGGTTAGGGTTAGGCTTAGGGTTAGGCTTAGGGTACGGCTTAGGGTAGGGGTTCGGGGAGGGGTTCGGGTACGGCGTAGGGTATGGGTTAGGGTTAGGGTTAGGGTTCGTGTTAGGGTTAGGGCTCGGTTTAGGGTACGGGTTAGGATTAGGGTACGTGTTAGGGTTAGGGTAGGGGTTAGGGTTAGGGTACGCATTAGGGTTAGGGTAGTTAGTAAACCTATCCCACTCTCTAGATACCCCTTAGCACGTAAAGGAATATTATTTGCGGGTCCAGCCATGGAGAAGAGTTTAGACACTAGGATAAGATAAGGAACACACCCATTATAAAGAAATCACATTAGGATTCTCTTTTTAAGCTGTTCCTTCAAACACTAGTGCTTAGGAAATCTATTGGAGGCAGAAGCAGTCAAGGGTAGCCTACGGTTAGGGTTAGGCTTAGGTTTAGGCTTAGGGTACGGCTTAGGGTACGGGTTCGGGGAGGGGTTCGGGTACGGCGTAGGGTATGGGTTAGGGTTAGGGTTTGAGTTAGGTTTAGGGCTCGGTTTAGTGTACGGGTTAGGATTAGGGTACGTTTTAGGGTTAGGGTAGGGGTTAGGGTTAGGGTACGCGTTAGGGTTAGGGTAGTTATTAAACCTATCCCACTCTCTAGATACCCCTTAGCACGTAAAGGAATATTATTTGTGGGTCCAGCCATGGAGAAGAGTTTAGACACTAGAATAAGATAAGGAACACACCCATTATAAAGAAATCACATTAGGATTCTCTTTTTAAGCTGTTCCTTCAAACACTAGTGCTTAGGAAATCTATTGGAGGCAGAAGCAGTCAAGGGTAGCCAAGGGTTAGGGTTAGGCTTAGGGTTAGGCTTAGGGTACGGCTTAGGGTACGGGTTCGGGGAGGGGTTCGGGTATGGCGTAGGGTATGGGTTAGGGTTAGGGTTAGGGTTAGTGTTAGGGTTAGGGCTCGGTTCAGGTTACGGGTTAGGATTAGGGTACGTGTTAGGGTTAGGGTAGGGGTTAGGGTTAGGGTACGCGTTAGGGTTAGGGTAGTTATTAAACCTATCCCACTCTCTAGATACCCCTTAGCACGTAAAGGAATATTATTTGCGGGTCCAGCCATGGAGAAGAGTTTAGACACTAGGATAAAATAAGGAACACATACATTATAAACAAATCACATTAGGATTCTCTTTTTAAGTTGTTCCTTAAAACACTAGTGCTTAGGAAATCTATTGGAGGCAGAAGCAGTCAAGGGTAGCCTAGGGTTAGGGTTAGGCTTAGGGTTAGTGTTAGGGTACGGCTTAGGGTAGGGGTTCGGGGAGGGGTTCGGGTACGGCGTAGGGTATGGGTTAGGGTTAGGGTTAGGGTTCGTGTTAGGGTTAGGGCTCGGTTTAGGGTACGGGTTAGGATTAGGGTACATGTTAGGGTTAGGGTAGGGGTTAGGGTTAGGGTACGCATTAGGTTAGGGTAGTTAGTAAACCTATCCCACTCTCTAGATACCCCTTAGCACGTAAAGGAATATTATTTGCGGGTCCAGCCATGGAGAAGAGTTTAGACACTAGGATAAGATAAGGAACACACCCATTATAAAGAAATCACATTAGGATTCTGTTTTTAAGTTGTTCCTTAAAACACTAGTGCTTAGGAAATCTATTGGAGGCAGAAGCAGTCAAGGGTAGCCTAGGGTTAGGGTTAGGCTTAGGGTTAGGCTTAGGGTACGGCTTAGGGTACGGGTTCGGGGAGGGGTTCGGGTACGGCGTAGGGTATGGGTTAGGGTTAGGGTTAGGGTTAGTTTTAGCTTTAGGTCTCGGTTTAGGGTACGGGTTAGGATTAGGGTACGTGTTAGGGTTAGGGTAGGGGTTAGGGTTAGGGTACGCTTTAGGGTTAGGGTAGTTATTAAACCTATCCCACTCTCTAGATACCCCTTAGCACGTAAAGGAATATTATTTGGGGGTCCAGCCATGGAGAAGAGTTTAGACACTAGGATAAGATAAGGAACACACCCATTATAAAGAAATCACATTAGGATTCTCTTTTTAAGCTGTTCCTTAAAACACTAGTGCTTAGGAAATCTATTGGAGGCAGTAGCAGTCAAGGGTAGCCTAGGGTTAGGGTTAGGCTTAGGGTTTGGGTTAGGGTACGGCTTAGGGTACGGGTTCGGGGAGGGGTTCGGGTACGGCGTAGGTTATGGGTTAGTGTTAGGGTTAGGGTTAGTGTAAGGGTTAGAGCTCGGTTTAGGGTACGGGTTAGGATTAGGGTACGTGTTAGGGTTAGGGTAGGGGTTAGGGTTAGGGTACGCGTTAGGGTTAGGGTAGTTATTAAACCTATCCCACTCTCTAGATACCCCTTAGCACGTAAAGGAATATTATTTGGGCGTCCAGCCATGGAGAAGAGTTTAGACACTAGGATAAGATAAGGAACACACCCATTATAAAGAAATCACATTAAGATTCTCTTTTTAAGCCGTTCCTTAAAACACTAGTGCTTAGAAAATCTATTGGAGGCAGAAGCAGTCAAGGGTAGCCTAGGGTTAGGGTTAGGCTTAGGGTTAGGGTTAGGGTACGGCTTAGGGTAGGGGTTCGGGGAGGGGTTCGGGTACGGCGTAGGGTATGGGTTAGGGTTAGGGTTAGGGTTCGTGTTAGGGTTAGGGCTCGGTTTAGGGTACGGGTTAGGATTAGGGTACGTGTTAGGGTTAGGGTAGGGGTTAGGGTTAGGGTACGCATTAGGGTTAGGGTAGTTAGTAAACCTATCCCACTCTCTGGATACCCCTTATCACGTAAAGGAATATCATTTGCGGGTCCAGCCATGGAGAAGAGTTTAGACACTAGGATAAGATAAGGAACACACCCATTATAAAGAAATCACATTAGGATTCTCTTTTTAAGCTGTTCCTTCAAACACTAGTGCTTAGGAAATCTATTGGAGGCAGAAGCAGTCAAGGGTAGCCTAGGGTTAGGGTTAGGCTTAGGGTTAGGGTTAGGGTACGGCTTAGGGTACGGGTTCGGGGAGGGGTTCGGGTACGGCGTAGGGTATGGTTTAGGGTTAGGGTTAGGGTTTGAGTTAGGGTTAGGGCTCGGTTTAGTGTACGGGTTAGGGTTAGGGTTAGGGTTAGGGTTAGGGTAGGGGTTAGGGTTAGGGTACGCGTTAGGGTTAGGGTAGTTATTAAACCTATCCCACTCTCTACATACCCCTTAGCACGTAAAGGAATATTATTTGGGGGTCCAGCCATGGAGAAGAGTTTAGACACTAGGATAAGATAAGGAACACACCCATTATAAAGAAATCACATTAGGATTCTCTTTTTAAGCTGTTCCTTCAAACACTAGTGCTTAGGAAATCTATTGGAGGCAGAAGCAGTCAAGGGTAGCCTAGGGTTAGGGTTAGGCTTAGGGTTAGGCTTAGGGTACGGCTTAGGGTACGGGTTCGGGGAGGGGTTCGGGTACGGCGTAGGGTATGGGTTAGGGTTAGGGTTTGAGTTAGGGTTAGGGCTCGGTTTAGTGTACGGTTTAGGATTAGGGTACGTTTTAGGGTTAGGGTAGGGGTTAGGGTTAGGGTACGCGTTAGGGTTAGGGTAGTTATTAAACCTATCCCACTCTCTAGATACCCCTTAGCACGTAAAGGAATATTATTTGGGGGTCCAGCCATGGAGAAGAGTTTAGACACTAGGATAAGATAAGGAACACACCCATTATAAAGAAATCACATTAGGATTCTCTTTTTAAGCTGTTCCTTCAAACACTAGTGCTTAGGAAATCTATTGGAGGCAGAAGCAGTCAAGGGTAGCCTAGGGTTAGGGTTAGGCTTAGGGTTAGGCTTAGGGTACGGGTTCGGGGAGGGGTTCGGGTACGGCGTAGTGTATGGGTTAGGGTTAGGGTTAGGGTTAGTGTTAGGGTTAGGGCTCGGTTCAGGGTACGGGTTAGGATTAGGATACGTGTTAGGGTTAGGGTAGGGGTTAGGGTTAGGGTACGCGTTAGGGTTAGGGTAGTTATTAAACCTATCCCACTCTCTAGATACCCCTTAGCACGTAAAGCAACATTATTTGGGGGTCCAGCCATGGAGAAGAGTTTAGACACTAGGGTAAGATAAGGAACACACCCATTATAAAGAAATCACATTAGGATTCTCTTTTTAAGCTGTTCCTTCAAACACTAGTGCTTAGGAAATCTATTGGAGGCAGAAGCAGTCAAGGGTAGCCTAGGGTTAGGGTTAGGCTTAGGGTTAGGGTTAGGGTACGGCTTAGGGTAGGGGTTCGGGGAGGGGTTCGGGTACGGCGTAGGGTATGGGTTAGGGTTAGGGTTAGTGTTTGTGTTAGGGTTAGGGCTCGGTTTAGGGTACGGGTTAGGATTAGGGTACGTGTTAGGGTTAGGGTAGGGGTTAGGGTTAGGGTACGCATTAGGGTTAGGGTAGTTATTAAACCTATCCCACTCTCTAGATACCCCTTAGCACGTAAAGGAATATTATTTGGGGGTCCAGCCATGGAGAAGAGTTTAGACACTAGGATAAGATAAGGAACACACCCATTATAAAGAAATCACATTAGGATTCTCTTTTTAAGCTGTTCCTTCAAACACTAGTGCTTAGGAAATCTATTGGAGGCAGAAGCAGTCAAGGGTAGCCTAGGGTTAGGGTTAGGCTTAGGGTTAGGGTTAGGGTACGGCTTAGGGTAGGGGTTCGGGGAGGGGTTCGGGTACGGCGTAGGGTATGGGTTAGGGTTAGGGTTAGGGTTTGTGTTAGGGTTAGGGCTCGGTTTAGGGTACGGGTTAGGATTAGGGTACGTGTTAGGGTTAGGGTAGGGGTTAGGGTTAGGGTACGCATTAGGGTTAGGGTAGTTATTAAACCTATCCCACTCTCTAGATACCCCTTAGCACGTAAAGGAATATTATTTGGGGGTCCAGCCATGGAGAAGAGTTTAGACACTAGGATAAGATAAGGAACACACCCATTATAAAGAAATCACATTAGGATTCTCTTTTTAAGCTGTTCCTTCAAACACTAGTGCTTAGGAAATCTATTGGAGGCAGAAGCAGTCAAGGGTAGCCTAGGGTTAGGGTTAGGCTTAGGGTTAGGCTTAGGGTACGGCTTAGGGTACGGGTTCGGGGAGGGGTTCGGGTACGGCGTAGGGTATGGGTTAGGGTTAGGGTTTGAGTTAGGGTTAGGGCTCGGTTTAGTGTACGGGTTAGGATTAGGGTACGTTTTAGGGTTAGGGTAGGGGTTAGGGTTAGGGTACGCGTTAGGGTTAGGGTAGTTATTAAACCTATCCCACTCTCTAGATACCCCTTAGCACGTAAAGGAATATTATTTGTGGGTCCAGCCATGGAGAAGAGTTTAGACACTAGGATAAGATAAGGAACACACCCATTATAAAGAAATCACATTAGGATTCTCTTTTTAAGCTGTTCCTTCAAACACTAGTGCTTAGGAAATCTATTGGAGGCAGAAGCAGTCAAGGGTAGCCAAGGGTTAGGGTTAGGCTTAGGGTTAGGCTTAGGGTACGGCTTAGGGTACGGGTTCGGGGAGGGGTTCGGGTATGGCGTAGGGTATGGGTTAGGGTTAGGGTTAGGGTTAGTGTTAGGGTTAGGGCTCGGTTCAGGGTACGGGTTAGGATTAGGGTACGTGTTAGGGTTAGGGTAGGGGTTAGGGTTAGGGTACGCATTAGGTTAGGGTAGTTAGTAAACCTATCCCACTCTCTAGATACCCCTTAGCACGTAAAGGAATATTATTTGCGGGTCCAGCCATGGAGAAGAGTTTAGACACTAGGATAAGATAAGGAACACACCCATTATAAAGAAATCACATTAGGATTCTGTTTTTAAGCCGTTCCTTAAAACACTAGTGCTTAGGAAATCTATTGGAGGCAGAAGCAGTCAAGGGTAGCCTAGGGTTAGGGTTAGGCTTAGGGTTAGGCTTAGGGTACGGCTTAGGGTACGGGTTCGGGGAGGGGTTCGGGTACGGCGTAGGGTATGGGTTAGGGTTAGGGTTAGGGTTAGTCTTAGGGTTACGGCTCGGTTCAGGGTACGGGTTAGGATTAGCGTACGTGTTAGGGTTAGGGTAGGGGTTAGGGTTAGGGTACGTGTTAGTGTTAGGGTAGTTATTAAACCTATCCCACTCTCTAGATACCCCTTAGCACGTAAAGGAATATTATTTGGGGGTCCAGCCATGGAGAAGAGTTTAGACAGTAGGATAAGATAAGGAACACACCCATTATAAAGAAATCACATTAGGATTCTCTTTTTAAGCTGTTCCTTCAAACACTAGTGCTTAGGAAATCTATTGGAGGCAGAAGCAGTCAAGGATAGCCTAGGGTTAGGGTTAGGCTTAGGGTTAGGCTTAGGGTACGGCTTAGGGTACGGGTTCGGGGAGGGGTTCGGGTACGGCGTAGGGTATGGGTTAGGGTTAGGGTTTGAGTTAGGGTTAGGGCTCGGTTTAGTGTACGGGTTAGGATTAGGGTACGTGTTAGGGTTAGGGTAGGGGTTAGGGTTAGGGTACGCGTTAGGGTTAGGGTAGTTATTAAACCTATCCCACTCTCTAGATACCCCTTAGCACGTAAAGCAATATTATTTGGGGGACCAGCCATGGAGAAGAGTTTAGACACTAGGATAAGATAAGGAACACACCCAGTATAAAGAAATCACATTAGGATTCTCTTTTTAAGCTGTTCCTTCAAACACTAGTGCTTAGGAAATAGATTGGAGGCAGAAGCAGTCAAGGGTAGCCTAGGGTTAGGGTTAGGCTTAGGGTTAGGGTTAGGGTATGGCTTAGGGTAGGGGTTCGGGGAGGGGTTCGGGTACGGCGTAGGGTATGGGTTAGGGTTAGGGTTAGGGTTAGTGTTAGGGTTAGGGCTCGGTTTAGGGTACGGGTTAGGATTAGGGTACGTGTTAGGGTTAGGGTAGGGGTTAGGGTTAGGGTACACGTTAGGGTTAGGGTAGTTAGTAAACCTATCCCACTCTCTAGATACCCCTTAGCACGTAAAGGAATATTATTTGGGGGTCCAGCCATGGAGAAGAGTTTAGACACTAGGATAAGATAAGGAACACACCCATTATAAAGAAATCACATTAGGATTCTCTTTTTAAGCTGTTCCTTCAAACACTAGTGGTTAGGAAATCTATTGGAGGCAGAAGCAGTCAAGGGTAGCCTAGGGTTAGGGTTAGGCTTAGGGTTAGGGTTAGGGTACTGCTTAGGGTACGGGTTCGGGGAGGGGTTCGGGTACGGTGTAGGGTATGGGTTAGGGTTAGGGTTAGGGTTAGTGTTAGGGTTAGGGCTCGGTTTAGGGTACGGGTTACGATTAGGGTACGTGTTAGGGTTAGGGTAGGGGTTAGGGTTAGGGTACGCGTTAGGGTTAGGGTAGTTATTAAACCTATCCCACTCTCTAGATACCCCTTAGCACGTAAAGGAATATTATTTGGGGGTCCAGCCATGGAGAAGAGTTTAGACACTAGGATAAGATAAGGAACACACCCATTATAAAGAAATCACATTAGGATTCTCTTTTTAAGCTTTTCCTTAAAGCACTAGTGCTTAGGAAATCTATTGGAGGCAGAAGCAGTCAAGGGTAGCCTAGGGTTAGGGTTAGGCTTAGGGTTAGGGTTAGGGTACGCCTTAGGGTACGGGTTCGTGTAGGGGTTCGGGTACGGCGTAGGGTATGGGTTAGGGTTAGGGTTAGGGTTAGTTTTAGCTTTAGGCCTCGGTTTAGGGTACGGGTTAGGATTAGGGTACGTGTTAGGGTTAGGGTAGGGGTTAGGGTTAGGGTACGCGTTAGGGTTAGGGTAGTTATTAAACCTATCCCACTCTCTAGATACCCCTTAGCACGTAAAGGAATATTATTTGGGCGTCCAGCCATGGAGAAGGGTTTAGACACTAGGATAAGATAAGGAACACACCCATTATAAAGAAATCACATTAAGATTCTCTTTTTAAGCCGTTCCTTAAAACACTAGTGCTTAGAAAATCTATTGGAGGCAGAAGCAGTCAAGGGTAGCCTAGGGTTAGGGTTAGGCTTAGGGTTAGGCTTAGGGTACGGCTTAGGGTAGGGGTTCGGGGAGGGGTTCGGGTACGGCGTAGGGTATGGGTTAGGGTTAGGGTTAGGGTTCGTGTTAGGGTTAGGGCTCGGTTTAGGGTACGGGTTAGGATTAGGGTACGTGTTAGGGTTAGGGTAGGGGTTAGGGTTAGGGTACGCATTAGGGTTAGGGTAGTTAGTAAACCTATCCCACTCTCTAGATACCCCTTAGCACGTAAAGGAATATTATTTGCGGGTCCAGCCATGGAGAAGAGTTTAGACACTAGGATAAGATAAGGAACACACCCATTATAAAGAAATCACATTAGGATTCTCTTTTTAAGCTGTTCCTTCAAACACTAGTGCTTAGGAAATCTATTGGAGGCAGAAGCAGTCAAGGGTAGCCTACGGTTAGGGTTAGGCTTAGGTTTAGGCTTAGGGTACGGCTTAGGGTACGGGTTCGGGGAGGGGTTCGGGTACGGCGTAGGGTATGGGTTAGGGTTAGGGTTTGAGTTAGGTTTAGGGCTCGGTTTAGTGTACGGGTTAGGATTAGGGTACGTTTTAGGGTTAGGGTAGGGGTTAGGGTTAGGGTACGCGTTAGGGTTAGGGTAGTTATTAAACCTATCCCACTCTCTAGATACCCCTTAGCACGTAAAGGAATATTATTTGTGGGTCCAGCCATGGAGAAGAGTTTAGACACTAGAATAAGATAAGGAACACACCCATTATAAAGAAATCACATTAGGATTCTCTTTTTAAGCTGTTCCTTCAAACACTAGTGCTTAGGAAATCTATTGGAGGCAGAAGCAGTCAAGGGTAGCCAAGGGTTAGGGTTAGGCTTAGGGTTAGGCTTAGGGTACGGCTTAGGGTACGGGTTCGGGGAGGGGTTCGGGTATGGCGTAGGGTATGGGTTAGGGTTAGGGTTAGGGTTAGTGTTAGGGTTAGGGCTCGGTTCAGGTTACGGGTTAGGATTAGGGTACGTGTTAGGGTTAGGGTAGGGGTTAGGGTTAGGGTACGCGTTAGGGTTAGGGTAGTTATTAAACCTATCCCACTCTCTAGATACCCCTTAGCACGTAAAGGAATATTATTTGCGGGTCCAGCCATGGAGAAGAGTTTAGACACTAGGATAAAATAAGGAACACATACATTATAAACAAATCACATTAGGATTCTCTTTTTAAGTTGTTCCTTAAAACACTAGTGCTTAGGAAATCTATTGGAGGCAGAAGCAGTCAAGGGTAGCCTAGGGTTAGGGTTAGGCTTAGGGTTAGTGTTAGGGTACGGCTTAGGGTAGGGGTTCGGGGAGGGGTTCGGGTACGGCGTAGGGTATGGGTTAGGGTTAGGGTTAGGGTTCGTGTTAGGGTTAGGGCTCGGTTTAGGGTACGGGTTAGGATTAGGGTACATGTTAGGGTTAGGGTAGGGGTTAGGGTTAGGGTACGCATTAGGTTAGGGTAGTTAGTAAACCTATCCCACTCTCTAGATACCCCTTAGCACGTAAAGGAATATTATTTGCGGGTCCAGCCATGGAGAAGAGTTTAGACACTAGGATAAGATAAGGAACACACCCATTATAAAGAAATCACATTAGGATTCTGTTTTTAAGTTGTTCCTTAAAACACTAGTGCTTAGGAAATCTATTGGAGGCAGAAGCAGTCAAGGGTAGCCTAGGGTTAGGGTTAGGCTTAGGGTTAGGCTTAGGGTACGGCTTAGGGTACGGGTTCGGGGAGGGGTTCGGGTACGGCGTAGGGTATGGGTTAGGGTTAGGGTTAGGGTTAGTCTTAGGGTTACGGCTCGGTTCAGGGTACGGGTTAGGATTAGGGTACGTGTTAGGGTTAGGGTAGGGGTTAGGGTTAGGGTACGTGTTAGTGTTAGGGTAGTTATTAAACCTATCCCACTCTCTAGATACCCCTTAGCACGTAAAGGAATATTATTTGGGGGTCCAGCCATGGAGAAGAGTTTAGACACTAGGATAAGATAAGGAACACACCCATTATAAAGAAATCACATTAGGATTCTCTTTTTAAGCTGTTCCTTAAAACACTAGTGCTTAGGAAATCTATTGGAGGCAGTAGCAGTCAAGGGTAGCCTAGGGTTAGGGTTAGGCTTAGGGTTTGGGTTAGGGTACGGCTTAGGGTACGGGTTCGGGGAGGGGTTCGGGTACGGCGTAGGGTATGGGTTAGTGTTAGGGTTAGGGTTAGTGTAAGGGTTAGGGCTCGGTTTAGGGTACGGGTTAGGATTAGGGTACGTGTTAGGGTTAGGGTAGGGGTTAGGGTTAGGGTACGCGTTAGGGTTAGGGTAGTTATTAAACCTATCCCACTCTCTAGATACCCCTTAGCACGTAAAGGAATATTATTTGGGCGTCCAGCCATGGAGAAGAGTTTAGACACTAGGATAAGATAAGGAACACACCCATTATAAAGAAATCACATTAAGATTCTCTTTTTAAGCCGTTCCTTAAAACACTAGTGCTTAGAAAATCTATTGGAGGCAGAAGCAGTTAAGGGTAGCCTAGGGTTAGGGTTAGGCTTAGGGTTAGGCTTAGGGTACGGCTTAGGCTACGGGTTCGGGGAGGGGTTCGGGTACGGCGTAGGGTATGGGTTAGGGTTAGGGTTTGAGTTAGGGTTAGGGCTCGGTTTAGTGTACGGCTTAGGATTAGGGTACGTGTTAGGGTTAGGGTAGGGGTTAGGGTTAGGGTACGCGTTAGGGTTAGGGTAGTTATTAAACCTATCCCACTCTCTACATACCCCTTAGCACGTAAAGGAATATTATTTGGGGGTCCAGCCATGGAGAAGAGTTTAGACACTAGGATAAGATAAGGAACACACCCATTATAAAGAAATCACATTAGGATTCTCTTTTTAAGCTGTTCCTTCAAACACTAGTGCTTAGGAAATCTATTGGAGGCAGAAGCAGTCAAGGGTAGCCTAGGGTTAGGGTTAGGCTTAGGGTTAGGCTTAGGGTACGGCTTAGGGTACGGGTTCGGGGAGGGGTTCGGGTACGGCGTAGGGTATGGGTTAGGGTTAGGGTTTGAGTTAGGGTTAGGGCTCGGTTTAGTGTACGGTTTAGGATTAGGGTACGTTTTAGGGTTAGGGTAGGGGTTAGGGTTAGGGTACGCGTTAGGGTTAGGGTAGTTATTAAACCTATCCCACTCTCTAGATACCCCTTAGCACGTAAAGGAATATTATTTGGGGGTCCAGCCATGGAGAAGAGTTTAGACACTAGGATAAGATAAGGAACACACCCATTATAAAGAAATCACATTAGGATTCTCTTTTTAAGCTGTTCCTTCAAACACTAGTGCTTAGGAAATCTATTGGAGGCAGAAGCAGTCAAGGGTAGCCTAGGGTTAGGGTTAGGCTTAGGGTTAGGCTTAGGGTACGGGTTCGGGGAGGGGTTCGGGTACGGCGTAGTGTATGGGTTAGGGTTAGGGTTAGGGTTAGTGTTAGGGTTAGGGCTCGGTTCAGGGTACGGGTTAGGATTAGGATACGTGTTAGGGTTAGGGTAGGGGTTAGGGTTAGGGTACGCGTTAGGGTTAGGGTAGTTATTAAACCTATCCCACTCTCTAGATACCCCTTAGCACGTAAAGCAACATTATTTGGGGGTCCAGCCATGGAGAAGAGTTTAGACACTAGGGTAAGATAAGGAACACACCCATTATAAAGAAATCACATTAGGATTCTCTTTTTAAGCTGTTCCTTCAAACACTAGTGCTTAGGAAATCTATTGGAGGCAGAAGCAGTCAAGGGTAGCCTAGGGTTAGGGTTAGGCTTAGGGTTAGGGTTAGGGTACGGCTTAGGGTAGGGGTTCGGGGAGGGGTTCGGGTACGGCGTAGGGTATGGGTTAGGGTTAGTGTTAGAGTTAGTGTTAGGGTTAGGGCTCGGTTTAGGGTACGGGTTAGGATTAGGGTACGTGTTAGGGTTAGGGTAGGGGTTAGGGTTAGGGTACACGTTAGGGTTAGGGTAGTTAGTAAACCTATCCCACTCTCTAGATACCCCTTAGCACGTAAAGGAATATTATTTGGGGGTCCAGCCATGGAGAAGAGTTTAGACACTAGGATAAGATAAGGAACACACCCATTATAAAGAAATCACATTAGGATTCTCTTTTTAAGCTGTTCCTTCAAACACTAGTGCTTAGGAAATCTATTGGAGGCAGAAGCAGTCAAGGGTAGCCTAGGGTTAGGGTTAGGCTTAGGGTTAGGGTTAGGGTACGGCTTAGGGTACGGGTTCGGGGAGGGGTTCGGGTACGGTGTAGGGTATGGGTTAGGGTTAGGGTTAGGGTTAGTGTTAGGGTTAGGGCTCGGTTTAGGGTACGGGTTATGATTAGGGTACGTGTTAGGGTTAGGGTAGGGGTTAGGGTTAGGGTACGCGTTAGGGTTAGGGTAGTTATTAAACCTATCCCACTCTCTAGATACCCCTTAGCACGTAAAGGAATATTATTTGGGCGTCCAGCCATGGAGAAGGGTTTAGACACTAGGATAAGATAAGGAACACACCCATTATAAAGAAATCACATTAAGATTCTCTTTTTAAGCCGTTCCTTAAAACACTAGTGCTTAGAAAATCTATTGGAGGCAGAAGCAGTCAAGGGTAGCCTAGGGTTAGGGTTAGGCTTAGGGTTAG